>NC_139486.1:29982912-30107912 GCF_008360975.1 Lichenostomus cassidix | reverse complement strand
AAGGCAGCAGGATTTGGCCCGTAATGATATAATAGGATTTTAAGATTTGTTCTAGGAGAAAAACACGACATGTACTTTTAGGGCTAAACCTTTAAGGTACTGAGCAGCAGCATACCCCATTGACTTAACTGAGTGTTGAAAGCATTCAGCATCTTTCAGGAGTTGCTTAGCACTTCAAAGATCAGGACTTTTGTTGGTATCTCAGTTTTGTTCATTTATGCAGTTGAGTCCATTGATCTGTGTGTGGAATTTGAATTGATACTGCTTAGCAAACGCAGACAGGATATAGCCTTTTACATTTTTAAAATACCAAAGAGAAGCAAATCATATATTTATGCTCAATTGACAAGTCTTTACATATAGCCAGCGTCTTTGTAAAATTTATCGCAGGAATTCACCCACTAGGGTTTTTTTTTGAAGTACACTTATATTTTGTGATACTCAGTTGTGCTCAATATTTAGTTCTGTTATGTGCATTATCCTGCTGAATGATCAAATTAAATGCAAACTAGAATTTGAATGTCTGCAAACATTGGCAAGAATCTGCAGCTAATTTTAGATGGAAGATTTGCAGTGTCTGTTGTTTTTCCTGTTCATTTTAGATGGGTAAATTGTAAAAACGTTGAGGAATCTGACCTGCTTTTTTTCCCCCTTTTTGTCTAGGTTTGCAAGGCATGCCAGGGGACTACGTATCTCAGGGTGGTCCTATGGGTATGAGTATGGCACAGCCAAGTTACACTCCTCCCCAGATGACCCCACACCCTACTCAATTAAGACATGGACCCCCAATCCATTCATATTTGCCAAGTCACCCCCACCACCCAGCCATGATGATGCACGGAGGACCCCCTACCCACCCTGGAATGACCATGTCAGCACAGAGCCCCACAATGTTAAATTCTGTAGACCCCAGTGTTGGTGGACAGGTTATGGACATTCATGCCCAATAGTGTAAGGGAACTCAAGGGAAAAACAAAACAAAAACAAACAGAAACTATTTTAAGACTTTTGAACTTTGACCAGATGTTGACACTTAATACAAAATTCCAGACAGCTGTGATTATTTTTTACTTTTTGTCATTTTTCATCAACAACAGAGGACCAACGAAACAAGAACACAAATGTGAAACCATGGGCTCACTGAAATGAATATGCCCATGTACAGATCCTCTGGGAAAAAAAGACTCCAAGAGTTATAACTACTGTAGTATAAACATAGGAACTAAGTTAACTTGTACATTTCTGTTGATCACTCCGTTACGTTGCCTCAAATAGTTTTAGAAGAAAAAAAATCCTTGTTTTCCACACTATGTGTGTTGTTCCCAAAAGAAAGACTGTTTTGGTTCAGCAGTGAAGTCACTATCCATGAAAGACCTGTTTTGGCCAGTGAGAAAAGAACTACCCTGGAGATGAAGATGAAAAGTCTTGCTGGGTCTCTCATCACTCAGAAGACTGTTCCAAGAAGGCCTTGCCATTCCCTCATTTTGTTCCTTCATAAAATGTGTCCTTTAGTTTCAAACAGATCTTTATAGTTCGTGCTTCATTAAGTCTCTCCCCATTCCTCCCAATTTTTTTTTTTTTTTTGGACTCTTCTTCAAAGAGCTTGCAGGTGAAGATTTAAAAGACAGAACAGACAGAGCAGAAGCTTCTTCCAGTAGTTCTGAGCCTTGGCTTTGGACAAAACAAAACTAAAAGTTGGGCAGCTTTCCTCAATGAAAGAAGTTACTAACGGTCTTTGCACCAAACCTAGGACTTTATCATGAACTCAAAGCTTGGGAAAAAAAAGCAAGAGAATACTGTAACAAACTTCGTACAGAGTTCGGTCTATTAATTGTTTCATGTTAGATATTCTATGTGTTTACCTCAATTGAAAAAAAAAAAAAAGAATGTTTTTGCTAGTATCAGATCTGCTGTGGAATTGGTATTGTATGTCCATGAATTCTTCCTTTCTCAGCACGTGTTCCTCACTAGAAGAAAATGCTGTTACCTTTAAGCTTTGTCAAAATTTACATTAAAATACTTGTATGAGGACTGTGACGTTATGTTTTAAAAAGAAAAAAAAAGGTGTTAAGTCACAAAATGCGGTAATAAATATTTCATTTTTGATTTTTTGCTAGGCTTTTGTGTTTTTAATCATGTTTAGGAGAGTCTGAAGTTATCATGAGAGACGTCTCGAACACATTTCTTGTCAGCATTGAGAAGAAAGGCTGGAAAAACCAGAAACAAGCTTGTCGTCACAATACTAGAATAATTGAATGGAGGGCCATCTGAGGGTATATATTTCTGCTGATTACTGATATTAGATTTTTCCCAGATTAAACAAAATTTGAAATATTGTCTCACCAGCTTGTATTTCAGAGAGATGTGTCTAATATTTGTACTACCTGCTAATAACATAGAAGCTGAGGTTGAGTGAAGGCCCAGACATGCGATGGCTAATCCCATGTGTGTGCATGTATGTGTGTGTACATCCATATAACCACAGCACACCTTAGCTCCAGGGATTTAGCTCAGAGGCGAAGAATGGCTTTATTGCAGGAGTAGGTTTGGAAGTTTTAGGTGGAGAAATGAAGCTTTGACTCCAATGGGATTTTTCCCATGTGAGGATTGCATAACCTAGCTTTTGATATGGTTTTACTACTTTTCTTGTCTTCAGCTGTTTTCAGGAAAATAAAAAAAACAGCAAACCAAAACAACAAACCATCAGCTAATGACAGAAAATGTTGATTTGACATTTTGTATATAAATAGCTGGAGTAGAATCATGGTTAAAGGTTTGTTTTTTCTTAAACAAAAGCTTCTGGCATTTTGAAGTAACCAAAGGGGAGTTTGAACTAGGAAGACATGAGCAATGTTAGAAAAAGCAGCCTCTCAGCATCCTCAGTGGCACTGTTAAGTCAGCAAGAGTGGGATGGGGCCCAAGGAGCAGGGGAAAGCCCTGCCTTTATTTCCGGGAGGAGGGGAGGGGGAAAGGACTTGTAATTAACTCAACTTTCTAGGAAACAAAAATTACCAGCTTCAACATCTGTAAATTTGTAACCCTTCTCCTCTTTCCTGCTCATCGTTCCAACTGGTCAGGGTGTTTTTAAAAACTTTGAGTGACAACTTTTACCTTTGGAATGTGGAAAGAGGCTCAGCCTCATAGTTAATGTTTAATTTCTAAGCTGAGTAAATGGACCCACGCTGCTGGCGACAGAAGGGAGGATGCCAGTAGAATGGGTGTGAGGATTTATTTAGCAATCGGGTCCTGCTTTGTGGGCGTCTCTTATAAGGCTTTCGTATGAAATTTAGATTATAATTCCCTGCTAGGCTTTGATGCTCTCTGTCCTGGTTAAAATCACATCGACCGTTCAGTCGCATGAGAAGAGCACAGCCTGGGTTCCCATTTCCAAATTCTCTGATTTTTGTGGATGCAGAATATAAGAAGGCAAGATTATTTGTGTTAGCACTTTAAAGGGGAGGCTTTTATTTTTAATTTTTTTTTAAAATCAGTACTTTATTTCCTTGCAGATCTTTTCTCTACATTTTGAGGAGAAATGTCAGAAAACATCCTCACATCGGTAGAAGGACAGGGAAGAATTTATCCATAGTAGATTATTTGTTTTTATAATGAACTAAATATGTGCATTGCTGTGTTGTCTTTTATTTTCTTTCTTTTTTTCTCACCCTTTTGGGCTCTGCTTTCCGTGAGATGTCTTGCTGAAATCCAAGGTACAATATCGTGCAGAGATTTCTCCATCTGAGATTTTCTGTTTAGCATGGAAGGTTCCGATTTTGGTATTTTTAAGAACTGCTCAGCTGTCAAAAGCAAACAAAACGGGAATAATGTTTTGACAGCGGTATAGTGTTAAAGAAAATACTCGAGTCTGAATAAAAATTGCTTATGCTGTGGGAAACGAAGGGTAACAGAAGAAATACCTTTTGTTTACATACACACATGTTTATAATCCCAAATTTCCATTTCGCCAAGCGGGTCTGGGTTGAGAGTTGTAGTCACCATAAATGAGGGATTTTTCTTCCAGATTTTGCTGCCTTTAAGGCGAAGAGAGGAGGGGAGCGCACCTCCGGCAGCGCTGCTGTCCGAGCCCTGCCCGTCGCGGCGAGCGGGCACCGCGGGGCCGAAGAGGAGATGCCGGGGGCAGCCGAGCGCTCCCCACCTTTCACTCATAGCCGCAGAGAGAGCGAGAGAGAGAAAATTGCCCCAGACCAGGTTTGCGAGGGCCGGGGGGGGGGGGGGGGGGCGGGAGGGGCCGGGGCCGGGCCGGGCAGGGGAAGGGGTGCGGCGGGGTCACGGGCTGGACCCGCTCTCCCTTGTAGGTTTTGCTCATCGCTCCAGCGGCTCTCCAGGCTTCCCGAAGGGACTGAGGGTCTGGCGGCGGCGCCTTTGCGGGGGTCGATCCGGAGATACTAGCCCCACTATACGCCTGATGCGTGTGCTTGGAAAAAAGCCCCATGGAGCCCGGAAAACGCCCGGATCTTTTCCCCAGGCGCTACCGCGTTCCCGCGCTGCGCGGGGCGGCAAGAGAGAGCTCCGCTGCGCGGAGGGATGGCTGCGCCCCACATGTCTCCCCTACCGCGTCCCTGGGTTGAGCCGAGAGGAAACGGGGCCGGCCGTTTAACTCTCCTGACAGCACTTGGGGGAAAATCAACCCCGCTGGCGCTGCGCGGGAGCGAGCCAGCTCCAGGCTGGGCAGCCCAGCCGCTGCGGGCTGAGCAGGACCGGATGGGATGAGGGGCGGGTGGGGGCAAGGTTTGCAGGCAGATTTTAATATTAATAGTTTTGGTGGCGAGAAAGAGACGGACAGAAGGGAGGTTGCTCCTCTGGGCAGAGTCTCTGCGACAGTGATGATGGATGACCCCGCACGGCTAAACAACTCCTCCCCTTCATCCCCACTCGGTGTCAAAGCTACTTTACTTGCAGCTTCAGGAATAATAATAAAAAAAAATAAACACCTTCACCCCATTTCTTGCATCGATTTATGGATCATTATGAATCAATTACTGCTCTCAATATTTTAAAATTTGCTTATTAAAAAAAAAAAAGAGGGTCTGCCTCTGGAGAAAAAAAAATCATTGCCTTAGTAAGAAATACAGAATTTTCTTGTATAGGCCTGTGACTAAAAAATCGCTGCTCATAATTAGTGTTTAACCATTTCCCAGGAGCCGCATTGCTGGGGACAGGGTGAATATCTTTGGTGTGCATCTCCAAGAGCGCCATTAAAACTAGGGGTTCTTACATGCAAAGGGTTCCGCAATGCGTGTAGAATGCGTATGGCGCGTGCAGCCTCATGGCTTAAATATTCCAGGGAAAGAAAGAAAGAAAGTAAGTAAAAAGAGGTTTTAGAAGCCCAGAAGCCCATAAGACATCCCCTCCCCCTCAAATGCTGGATATGGTGCCGTGAGAGGACGCGGGGCCGGGAGCGGGCTGCGCGCCCACGGGGCAGGACAGCGGAGCCCGGCTCGGTGGCTGCGTGCAATGGGAAGGAGACTTCAGCAGGGACAGAAAGTGTGTGAAGTTGGATTTCTCTCGCTTTCTCTCTATTCTCCCATTTGCAGCAGTGTTTGAGGATCTCAAGGTGTTTCTATGGCTACCTTGTGTATGTGGGAGGGTCATATGCGGGGGTGCCCAAGAGAAAAGGCAGCTCTTGGGTGATCATTTATCAATGTCACCCACATAATGATTCTCTCTGCAGCCTTCTATTGATGAGGATAATTACATTAGCTCAGAGTGACTGATCAATGAAAAACCACCAAACAAAAACTTCTTTACTCTTCTATAATACCAAAACCCGATACAGAAATAAGATAGAAAGGGAGGGTGGGATTTCCCTTTCCTTCTCTTTAGCAAATTTTTTGTAATGAACAAGGGAAAGTAGGGAAGATTTATCCGATTAGTTTCCTTTTCAGAAGAGGCTACCATTTTGTGAAAATGTTTCCTTAAACCTCTTGGCATCACCCCGTGCCCAGTAAAAGCAAACCCTTATTTAAAATTTTACCTACTGCTTCTTCCCTAGACCCTAAATCCTTTGCTTTTGCAGTTGTGTTTTGTGATCGGAGGGCGGGGGTTGAAGGGGGAGGGAAGAGCGCGATAGTTTGGAGCTGCGAAGAGGCAAAGGGAAGGCAAATAACTTTTCTTGCGCAATTTCAACTGTCTCTGTTTGTCAGGTTTTCTTTGGTTTTATCACTTCATAAAGTGGCTCTATTAAAGATGGAATGTGGCCTCCCTGAGATGCTGCTCTGTCGGTGAAAGTTTGCAATTAAATTACGGGTTCGCTCTTCCCAGAGTTAAAAATCAATGTTTTCTCAATTAAAGAGAATTTTAATGCTTTTATTGGGAGTTGTTAAGGACGCCGTAAATTTTACTGTAATGCCTCTAAGCTCCGAAGCCCTGCCAGTGGACAGGTTGATATTCATGTTGGTTTTGGTGGAAGAGGTTGTGGCTGGTTTTGTTTTCTCTCTAAAGGGCCTTCTTCAGAAAACTCAATCATTTTGAATAACTGCAAGACAAACTGATGCAAAGGGGCGGGGGAGCGCAGGCTGTTCCTTCTGCCCTCCCCTCTCCGTTTCGTACTGCCATCAGCTCCTCTCGCTGTGGCAGGGAACTCTGTCTTACCGCTCTCCCACCGGGCGCAAGGGCGGGTTTGGAGCTGGTTTCGCGAGGAGCGGAGAAACGCTTCAGTTTCGGAGCACGTGTTTCTCCTAGGTCGCTCCCCCTCTCGGAGAGGCCGAGGGCGCTGAGCGGAGGACGCGGGGCGGTGGCCGGGGCTGCCCTGCGGGGACAGCGAGCTGCCCTCCCGCCCGGCCGGCTCGCACCCTGCGGGCTGCGCAAGGGCTCCCGTTAAGCGCTAGGAAAGGAGCATGTCCGGTCCTGCTGAAGACCTTACATTTCTGTAAGCTTCTGCTTACGGAGGCGACTACAAGTTAGCCCTGGGACGTAAATGAATGGAAGTCGGAACAGGGTTGGCAGAGGCGCTTTTTTTTTTTCCTTGCCAAAATATTGTTTCTTTACAGGCTACTGTCAAGTAAAATCCCCACCAGGAGGCTGATCTTGAGCGCATTTACGTGGAGCTAATTCCCCGAGCCGCAGGAGAGATCGTCCCCGGTCCGTGAGATCAGAAATAGGCCCCTATCGCCTGGTTTTGTCCAAAGCGTGTTTAAAATTCCTTAAATTAGCTCCATGAAGAGCCAGTGCAAACTCCTTTAGAACCAGTGCAAACTCCTTTGATTAAAGCGACTGTCAGATTCTTCGAGATTAGGAGAGAGAAAACGCAGCGTAGGATGTATTTATTATTTATACTATAGTCCACTGTGAACAGTTGGAAGGGGAGGATTAGAGAGCGCGTTTGAAAGAGGAGACAAGAGAAAGCGCGAGAGAGGTGTAACCCTCTGTGTGGTTTGGACCAAGCTGCCTCATTTCTCCCCCCACCCGCCGAGCTCCCTGTGCCGCCACCCCAGCTGCGCTCCCCTAAGCGGGGCCGCCAGCTCGTCCTCCTGCTCGCCGCCCTGGCCAGGAGCGTCCAGCGCCACTTCGTCAAGGACCCGGCATCAGTAACCCGATCGCTCTGATTTTCACTCAAGTTTGTATTGTTCTGCTTGAGCCTGGTGCGTGGCACTAAACACGGCCGGTCCCTAGGGAAAAAAAAGAAAAAAAAAAAAAAAAAAGGAGGGGGACGACAACGGATGATTTCCACTCTCAGGCTTGTGTCTGTGTTTAGAAATGCAGGGCATGGGAGAAAAACAAAGCCATAACCGGGTTCTCACCGAGCAGGTTTGCTTTAGGACCTCCCGTTAGGGGGAGGACGGGGCAACGTAACCCTTGTATTTGGCTAAGGCGGGAGTGAGGAGTTCGGGGGCTTATTTTATTTTATTTTATTTTTTTAATTTATTTTATTTATTTTTTTTTTTTAATCCCTAAGGCTGAGGCTCTCCAATTCGGAAACATTTTCAAATCTATGAGCCTTGAATGGACAAATACTCGCTATTAATATGGGACATGGACGAGTGGCAAGAAACCTGAATGGAAACTGTGCGGTAGCTTTAGGAGAAACTAACGATGTGCTTCAGCTCTTGCCATTACAGAGAAGGAAAGAGGGGGAAACCCCTTCTGATTAATAACTAGCAGGGTAATGTTGAGGGCTTTTTCTGCCCGATTGCCTTTTTGAATTAGAGCCGATTTCTTCACACTTCAATAGGGCCTGTCTCTTTTAAAATGACTGACAGATTTGTTTCTCCTTTTTTCTCTCCCTGAGACTTAATGATGTAAATTTTCTAATTAGTTAAATCACGTTGCTTAAAGGCCTTAATGTTTACCGGGCAAGGAATGATAGCCGCATTCGGATCTCTCGAAATAACCAGCGAAATAATATTAGAGTTTTTACAGAAGGAGGGAGGGGGGAAGCGCAGAGGGAGAGATGGGCTGGGGAAATATCACGTAAAATGAGAGCTAAAGTTCAGCCCGGAGCTTCTTCCCTCCTCCCCCACGCCCCCGAACCCGCTTTTATTTTTCAATCAGCTAAGATTTAATTAGGAGCCCCCAGGCCGGACGATCTGATATTTTCTCATTAGTTTCCCATCAGTAATCTTGAGTGTTAGATTGGCTTAAAGGTTGTCAACATTTGACCAATTTTATTTAAGGCAAAGAAATCACGCATTATAGCTCCGGGACCCGAGACCTGAAAATAAATCCTGCCCGGATCAGCGGAACTAACATGCGAAAAAAATGTTGACAATTCATCGTTGTGTTTAATAAGTTGCATAATGTATGGTACGCACACGCACACGCATGGACAGCGGCACGAAGACACCCGCGCGGGGCGCCCAGCAACGCGCGCAGCTGACTGTGCTCATGTGTGCGTGTGTGTGCGCGTACACGCGTGTGTGCGTGTGTCTACACGCGTGTGCGTGCGGTGTACGCGTGCGAGTGTGTGCACACGTGTGGGTGCGTGTGCACACGTGTGTGCCCCATGTCCGCCTGTGCCCCACGTGTGTGTCCGTGCGTGTCCGTGCGTGTCCGTGTGTCCCCAGTGCGTGTCCGTGTGTCCCCAGTGTGTCCCCAGTGTGTGTCCGTGCGTGTCCGTGTGTCCCCAGTGCGTGTCCGTGTGTCCCCAGTGTGTGTCCGTGCGTGTCCGTGTGTCCCCAGTGCGTGTCCGTGTGTCCCCAGTGCGTGTCCGTGTGTCCCCAGTGTGTGTCCGTGCGTGTCCGTGTGTCCCCAGTGCGTGTCCGTGCGTGTCCGGGTGCGGGCGCGCGGCGCGGCAGCGCGGGCTCCCAGGCGCAACCTCGGAGCGCCCCCTGCTGCCCGCGCCCGGCGCCTCCGCGGAGGCGCGCTCCGCCCGCGCTGCGCGCTTCCCGGCCCTCCGGGGCAAGGAACGCGCGGCGCAGGGGCCGCGCAGGCGGAGGGAAGGTGCCCCTGTCCCGCGACTCCCTTTCGGCCGGGGGGAATCGTAATATAAACTGTTTCCGAGGGTGCCCTTTTCCTTTCCGTGCGAGCGCAGAGCGGCCGATAGCGGAGAGGGGCGGCCGGTAAGGAGCAGGCACGTGCTTTTGTAGCTGCTGCCGCTTACTCTGCGCGCCCCTGGCCGCCCCGGGCCCGCGGCAGCGCGGGGGGTGCTCAGAGGTCGCCACCCGAATTTGGCTGCCCGCGTGGCCCCTCTGCGCGCCTGGCGGCAGGCGCGGGGGAAAAGAGGCAATAAAACACTGCCAAACGGGTGTCACAGGGCCCCGGTGATTTCTAGGTAAGGCCACGGCTTCCTGTTTATTGAAAGCATGACAGTAGGGTAAAATCGACCGGTCTGTTACGATTTCACCCCAGACTTTTCCGCTCTGATCGAGCGGGCTGTTTCGCGCCTGCCTCCGCCATCCTGCGCTTACCCACGCGTGCCAGCCCGCCGTGCCCACCCCGAGCTCCCTCCCGGACGGGTTCCGCCGAGGGGCTCTGCCCGGGGAGGAGCGGGCGAAGCGGCCGGGCAGGAGCGCGGGGTGCGGTCCTGGCTGGGGCAGCGCTGCCGCCGCCGCCCGCCGTGCGGTCCGGCCTGCCGCGGGGAGCGCTCCGGCCGGGGTGCCGCGGGGTGCCGGGGGGTCGGGCAAGGCAGGGCTCCGCTCGGGAGCCGCCAATACATCATAAACTGCCCCCGCTTGAGGAGGCACCCCAGCCTCTTGCTACCCTGGGGTACTACAGTTACATATTTACTGTTTAAAAGGGTATTTTACCCAATTAAAAAAATTAAAAAACCACACAAACCCAACACTCAAACGTGCGTCTTGTCCCGTTGGTTCAGGGATGTGCCTAGGTAGAGTCCAGACAAAACAATGCTGTGCAGAAGGCACTGCTGAACCAAGACAGTAGTTGCTCAAATTTATTTTCTTTTAAAAAATGTGTGTGAAAGGGAATGGGGGAGGGTGGAAGAGAATATTTATCAGAATACCAGAAGACACCTTTCTTGAAACAAAGGCGAGGGGAATAATCTCTGTTGCAAATCCATCAGGCAGAGACCAAATAACAATATTTATAATAGGGCATTCAAAAATACAATGTGCTTAAATAACAACAACAAATGCTTACTACGGTTGCTACAGCGTAGCTTAATAAAAAATTAGCCTTACTGACAGTCTTGTCAACATCTTAAGTAAATTATCATAGCGATGGTCTTTGGAGAAGAAAACCCACACTCCTTGCTAAAACACCTCCTATCATTAATCTTAAACCACTTGAAGATTATGATGGAAAGAATGGGATCAGTAACCATTATCATCTCAAATTGCTGTTAAAAACTCCGCTGTTTATTTTTGCAACAAAAGCGAATGTATCTGGGAAATGCAGAAAGGGGAAGAAAGGAAAACACAAGAAAGGCAGAACAATTGAGGCGAATCCTATTGCAACCTCGATGATAAACACATGGAAAAAGCTGTTACTGCTCTGCGGATTGCTGGAATTTGGGTAGACGTTAGAAAAATAAACAAAGCGATGACTCCTCACCAGTTCTGTAAATGCACCGCTACACTCAAGGAAAGGTAACTTCTTACAATTATTTGTGGTTTCCTGAATATTCGGTATTTGCCTTTATCTAGATCGATCATTTGATAAAGATCAAAAGTATTAAGAATGTACTTGCACCTTTCACTGTTCATAGGTAGAAAAAAAAAATAATTTCGACACTTTCTTGCTCGTATTTTCCTATGCATTGCATGTTTTCCAGGAATCATCAGAATAAAGTAAATAGTGTAGTTTCATGAGGATCCGACATACTCCAAACATTTACTCAGCGCGAAATCTTTCCAGAAGCAATTGTGATTTTTATTATAGTTTCTCCTGTTAGAATATCATCCCTCTTTGAAATACATTTTTTTACAGATGAGAAATAATATTTTTTCCCTCGTTAAACTAATTCCAGGATTTGTCAGAGAAGGGAGAATCTGCTGATTTAGGGACACTCGACCTGCATGTTATCAACGGATCTTTACACCTTCAGTAGATCCACCAATCGATGTGAGATGGGCACACGTCTGAATACAATCAAACACAGGCTTTTGAAGTTATTCTTTCAAAATGTGGAAGTTTACACGAAGCCTTTAAAGAGGACGATGCACCCCGGCGGGCCCTCCTCCTCCCCTCCCTGGAAGTCAGAGGAGAGGGTGCCATTAAACCAGGTCTTTGCGAATTAAAATAAACCGAACAATTATTTTCAGCCTAGTAGAGCTGCATCTTCCCGTTGTTTCCGCGATGATTCGCGCCAGCAGCGGTGTACCAGAGGCAGAGGCGGGAGAGCTGCTCTTCCCCTTCAGCGGGGGGGACGGGGGATTTGCTCCCAGAGGCAGCTCGGCAGCGGCGCGGGGCGCTGCGCGGCGCGGTGAGGGGCGCGCAGGTAGGCGCGGCGGGAGCGGGAGCAGCGCTGCCAACTCCCCCGCCGCGGCCCCGCAGTGACCCCAGCCCGGGGCTGCGGAGAGGTGAGAGGTGACGCTGTTAGCCAGCGCAGACCTGGCCCTTTTAAAGCCACAGCTAATCAGTCCTTTACTAAATTAAAATATAGGAACCAGAGGGGAAGCAATTTCGATGTAAAGAATTACCGGGCGCGCTCTTAGAACGAAATAGTATTGAAATGAGGACGGTGCTCTCTGCGACAGACAGATTTGTCACCCAGGAGCAGTTGGGCTAAGATAAACTATAAAATTATACATCCGCTGTATACATCCCATAGATCCGCACGTGTGGGAGATTACGTATCCCACACGTACACAATAATAAAGTAAGGATATCGAGCTGTTAAAAAACTTCAGCCCCATAAACTATACAGGGGTGATTGTTATAGGGCGGCAGGCACTGGGTGGTTAATTGCCCACCTAGCTAAAGGCTCAGAGATTCATTATAATGTGGGAAGAAATTAAAGCGGAAAAAAAGTGATACATTTTCCTGTCAATTCATTTGTCTTCGATTTCAAGTTATTCTTTAACCTCTGTAAGAAATAGGAACTAACTGTGTCAGAGCGGTGTGTGTGCATGTGTGCATGTGCTCTACAGGCATACAGCACATACGCCCGTGGTTGTGATGTGCAAGTGTTTGTGATCTGAGCACATGGATTGGCTCACAAACAGTGGAAAATGGTGACAGTTCCATTTTTCCTCTTTAATTAGGAAATATTCCTTGATTGTCTTGGCACCCATTACTTTCTAATAATTCCACAGAACCAAGAGAAGAATAAATGTCTGCTGCAAGTAATCTGCTATAAAGCAATTATTTTACTAGGATAATACGCAATTGCAAGTACAACACCGTAACGGCTGTGAATGAGACGCAAAGGGAAAAAATAAAAAATAAAGACTGCTGGAGAGATGATAATATTTGAGAGTACATACACTTCAGTGAGTGGCAGTAAGAAATATCAAGCTTTGGTAACGTAGCTCTGTTACAGCTAGACTGCAAAGAAACTTTCCCTTTTCATGTGTTTCAGGCAGCAAAATGCTGGGTTTAGAAGATTGCGAGCCAGTTTCCTGCGTACTACTATAATTAATTTACGTGCGGAGATCAAAGATCCGAGGGCGAAGGAAATAATTGATTCTGCCAGAAAACACTTCCCTGGCGCAGCCCACGGTCAGCCGCCACCCACGGCAGGTAAGCTGCTGCGTGAAACTATTTTTAACTGAACAAAAGACTAAGCAAACATCTGACGTCAGGGACCAGCGCTGCGGGAGGCAGGGGGCTGGCAGCGGTGCGTGGTGCCGGGCTGCCCGTCCCACCCCCGCCCGTTGCCCGGCGCCGCCGACAGCAGTGCGGCGCTGCCCGGCGGCCCGACCGCGGCCTCGCCCGGCCCCGCTGCCCGCCGAGCGCGGCGGCCTCGGGGAGGGAGCTGTCGTCCTCCGGGACCGGGCTGAGGCTGCGGGGATGCCCGAGAGGCGACAAAGAGCAGGCACGGCGCCCATCGGGGAAGGCCAGTGACACCGCTCCTGCTGACGCTGGTCTGCAACTTCTGCGTGTGGTTTTAAAAAGCAGAGGCTGCTTTCATCCCCGGCGAGTTTGCTGTGTTTACCTGCAAGGCACCCCAAAGCCTTGAGGCGCTCGGCGGGCGAGCCCCGCTCCTGGCACGCTGGGCGCCGTGGCCGTGCGGCACCAGAGCAGCAGCGGGCTCGGGGCGGCGCGGCCCAAACTTCCACTCTGATGGGAGAGTGAATAATCACGAGAAACGCTGTGAAGTTCAGCGGGCAGGAGAAGCGCTGGGCTAGCTCTGCCATCAGAGCTGCACAAGGGGTGGCCGGGCGCCGCTCCCTGCCCGGCGGTCCCTGGCGCAGACGGGGGACCCCCCGGGAACCTCTGTGCCCCTGGGGCTGGCAGGGAGAGCTCTGACCCTCACCTCTCTAGTGACCGTCAACTTGAAAAACGCTCCAACAGGCCGCCTCTGTTTGAAACACTCATCCCTCGCCTTTCCCTCCCTCGCCCCCACGCGTTCCCCGGCCTGGCCGGGGGATGCCCCGCTCCGCTCTTCCTTACAAGGGCGCCTGCGGCCGAGCTGGGGGGAGGAGGAGGAGGAAGGGGAGGGGGGCGGTCAGCGGGGCGGGAGAGCCTTTCCCGGAGGGGGTGGCGGGCAGTCGCAGAGAGTCCCTGCACGCACACAGCGCCGCAACCCCCGGGCGACCTGTCAGCTCCGCCGCCCCCCCGGCTCCCCGCCTCGCCTCTCGCCAGAGTCAACACAGAGCTGCGATCCATTTGGGCGATTTAGTTAAAATAAATAAACCCGCGAAGATTCACTAGCGAGCGATGCATCATCGACCCGGAGGTTTATTAAGAGGCTCGTTACAGCCGCTGCTGCAGCCCCTGCTCCGTCGGAGGGGGGGAGGCCGGGTGGTGGTGCTGGGGGAAGGCTGCGGCAGCCCGGGTCGCCCCCGATCCTTCACACCAGACCCCTGCAAAGACCCGCCTCCCCCCCGGACAGCCACCCTCTGCTCACCCCCTGTCCCCCCAGAGCCCGCGAGGAGGGGGAAGCGGCCCACCCGACGGCTGCTGCAGAGCACTGGTGCTCATTTCCCTGTATATTTGAGGGAGGGAGAAGAGGGTCGGGAGACATTGTTGTCAGTGGCGATTGTTAACCCAAATAATAATAATAAAGAAAAGTCGTTACAGCTGGGTGCTGGCTGAATATGGCAATTACTATTATTGCCAATCACGATTAGAAATAATTATCCTGAAAGCAGGGAGGGTTCAGCTGCCAAGGTGTTTTGAATAATCGCTTCAAAATGAACAGCAAAATATTAGGTTCACACACAGGGACGATCGCAAACTTTCAGTTGCAGCAGCCTATAAAGGAGATCTTATCGCGGGTGAGCTCATTTACTAGTGAAGCTTCAGCTGCTCACCTCTTAGAGGTCCAGTGGTGTTCTGCTCCCCCAGCCCTGCACGGTGGCTCTCCCACAGTGCCCATCCTGCTCCCCTCCAGCAAGTTCCCTGAACACACCCGGTGGCTAAACAGCTCCTCGAGGCAGTGGTGCACAGTGCTCGAGTCCCTCCATCTTCAATAAAATGAAGCAAACAGACTATGAGGGACGACATGGTTCCAGGCTGAAACTCCGCTCGCTGTATTTATTTTGTGCAACTCTATGCAGGCCCTCTCATTTCAGCTGTTTGAAATGATGTGGCTCTAGGAAGAGGTCACAGGTGACCGGCAAGTTCAACCTACTTAGCTCAATTATCTAAGTTTCATTTCCAAACTGTGTTCAATTTGATCTTCCTGCTTCCCTCCAAATTATCTCAGAGGAAAAAAAATCAAATGAAAGCAGACAATTTAAGCCAAATCCTGTATACTATTATTTATATGCAAAACCATTTTTGTGATATATACTCCCCTTAATGGCTATGGAATGCCAGATCTTTCCAAGCAAATTTACAAACCTAGCCATCAAATTATTTCAAAGGCAGGCCAATTAGGGACAAAAATAATTATGAACTTTCAGAAGCTTTGTAAAAAATATAAGTTTCTGAATGTTGTCTCTTTAAATTTTTCTTAAGTTTGTTTTTAATTTAAGCCTGGAGGCACAGTAGAAAGATATGCAGAGTCTAATAAGGAGTTTGGAAAATAATGTGCTGTAGTCCAGTGCCGAGCTATTTCTCCATAAAATATGGATAAGGAATCAATTCATAAGCGCAAATATCTACTAGGACGGAGTTTTAACAAACATTTCACATGAGCATTCTTGTATGCATTATTAAGGAGATAACAAAAGTGCTTCAAATCAAGCCCTATATAGTCACATCTGGAAATAGTCTTTTCTGTCTAATTTTCATCTTTTTCTCTCGAAAAAATGTTAGAAGAAAAACTAGTCTGTCCCCTTGTATATTAATTGTTACCATCAGCTTTTAATCAGCAACATGTATAGTTAGATTTACAGAATCCATTCTATGTTGCCCCTTTAGAGAGCAGTAAAATGAAGATGGTATCTTTATTCATTTATAGAACCCGATGTTAAAACAAAACCCCCACACAAATAGCCTATACATTGCTCTATGCATGTGGACAGGCGTGTGGATACATAGACACAACACACTCACACATGGAAACAAGTCATGACCATGGGTTGGAAAACATAATAAAAAATATCTGTGCATTTCATGAGATTCTGAGTTAGACATCATCAGATAAGAAGCGACCTAGGGAAAACTAGTTTAAAATCAGACACAGCTAATGTCTGAAAGCATTGGATCTATAGCAAGCTTTGCTGTATGATGCTTAAGCACAATTTTAAAGAAAGCTCTCCAGGCTTTTTAGTAAAATAAAGCATTATCATGAAGGAAAGAAGGGTTAGTAAACTCCCCTCAGGTTGCAAAGAGTTGATACAAGTTTGGTTATTTTCTTTTCCTTATGTATAAGAGTATTTTTTTATAATGTATAATTAATTGAGTTGCATTCTGAGGACAAAGATAAAGAAGTATCTAAGATCTAGTACTACCTTTTTTGTTTTGTTTTGTTTTAAATAAATATTATATTCTTCCTTTGAAGGGAAAGGCAAGCAAAGTATTTTCCAAACAGAAGCAGCAAAAACTATTTAGAAGAAAAACCATAAGCAATGTGTTTTTTAAATACTCTGGAGTTTTCTGAACAACTCTGATGTACTCGCATTCTTATCACAACTATTTTCTTTTTACTATTGTAAGTGGATATTCAAGCTAAATTGATGCTTTATGTATATCCTGTCTCAATTTGTAATACACTATTCTCTGTAAGGAGATAATTTGAAAAAAAAATACAAAAAAGAAGAAGTGATACCACTGACAACAATTTACTTAAATTCACAAACCTTGAAATTGATGCATCTCCTATCAATCATAGTCAGAAGCCACAGTAAAACACATCCAACATTTGTATATCAAAACTGGGACTAAAAAACCCTGTTTTGTTCAATTTAAATGTCCTTCAACATGTTGTCATTTTATACACTGATATTACTGGGGGATTTTACTATGAATTGGCTTTCTTCTGTCAAACATGCAAGACAGTAACCTTGCAAAATTAAAGTGCATGCCATTATACTGCACAGATATTTGTTCTCACTTAGTTACTGACAATGAAATACTTATTAAATAATAATAAGGTGATATTGACTTCTCTATTCTGTCGATATGAAGATCTGTTGATCTGTGAGGTTAATATTGATGAGGCAGAGTGAGGTAAACGTTTCATCAGGAGGGCAAATAAATCCCAATACTGGCATAAAAAATAAAGCACCCAACTTTGCATGTTAACAGAAGCTAATCCTTTTTTGTATTGGTATATGAGCACGAATTCAACCTACCAGCATGTGCAATGCTGAAGTAAATCCTTGATATTACCTTCAGGAAACATATTCCAAAAATGTCTATCATAGGTATGTAGAACTAAGCTCAAATGATGCCAAGAATTTAGGGTCTTTGGTCATTCTGCATGTTCTGTTGTGAATGGCACATTTTCTTTAAGTATTACTATAAGGCTCCACATCCAACCTCAATATTCTTCACAATAAAGAGATTTCTGTTTGAGTCAGAGAAATGAGAGAAAGGCTTTTTTTTTTAATAGGATGAGCTCTCTGTCAAAATATTATTTTTATTTGTTGTTCCATCAAAACGTCACTGGAAGTTCCCTCTCTTTACCCTCTGCCACAGAACACAATATTGCACACATTTTGAACAATACAAAGAGCCATTTAACTTGATGGGTCTGGCAGAAGAAGCTACTATCTTATTCATTATTATCTTTAGATTTTCCTTCTTTCTCTTTAAGGGAAGCTTAGAGCTGCTCTTTTTAGAAGAATATTGCATCAGGTAGGTCTCATACTTTGACAGCATTATTTCAGTATGTTATTTTTAATGCATGGTACTTAAACATGTAGAGAGAATCCATGTAATTTGCTTCTGGGCTTTTGAATAGAAATTAAAAAGATGTGACCTAATATGTCAGAAAATAAGAGGCCATATATTTTTCAATACTAGTGCCAAAAGAAGCACTTGGTAATTTCCCCCTTTTGATTATTAATTAAGGCCTCAGTCTTGCCCTTAGATATGCAGAAGTAAAACAGGTGTGAAGCAACTCTGCCTGTCTCAACTTTGCCAGAGAGGACAACTCTGCCTTGTCAACAGTGTGATTGTTGACAAGGGAAGAGCTCAGTTACACAGAGCTAACTGTAAGGCAGCAACATAAAATCAAAACATTACTTTGTCTGCTCTTACCAGAGACCATAGCCTGGTTTCTGGGGCAGAGGAGCCATTTTCACAGCCTCCTCCCTCTTGCCTGTCTGTAGCAGCATTGCTGTGCCTCAGCAGGGAAAGTTGGGCAAGGACTTGGCACCTTCTCTTCATTATGGTGACATCTTGTTGGTAGGAGAGTGTAGGAAAAACCACATTCTTGCTATTTGTGCTACTTATCTTCTGAAGGTGTGAGGCTGGCCATCTGTTGCTCCTTCCAGGGATCACTTAGGGGTCTAATACCTTTTATTTTGTTGTTTGTAAAATGTGATGACTTATGTCTGAGAAAGGTAACAAAAACATTTCTTTTTTGACCTCATGGTTTCTTGTTCTTCTTCCCAGCGCATGCTCAGCAGAACAGTGTTGCTGGGTTTTTTTGCACCTCAGGCCATGATGCTGTTTAAAGACTCTTGTCTCTGCAAATTCCTGCATTCACCCAAATCTCTGTTAAAGACAGTGGGATTTTGTGTGCTTGTGTTCTGCCATGCTGTCTGCTTCTGTCTGTTTTTTAGATATGTTTATCCTTGTATATCTCAAGAAACTTTCTCCTACAATTATCTGAAGTATTTCCCAATATCTGTGTAATGGTAGTCAGATGGCAGAGCATCTGGGAGCAGTGCTTTGGTTCATGGGTACCTTGTTTTCTACCATGTGGTTGCATGGTCTTAAAAAAAATTCTTTCTAGCGCACATGTCAAGCAATTCTGGTAATAAAATTACCAGAATAAGAAACTTTTCAAGCTTTAATTCACACTGAGATTTTCTGAAAGTTGGCTAACATTTTCAAAAAAACATTTAGGCAATTTAGAGGCACAGATTTTGGTAACCTCAAGACTCTGGGTCAGGGTTCCACATATACAGATATAAAAACTGGACTAGGGTCTTGTGCTCCAGAATATCTTTGTGCGTATTTATCTGAAACAATCTTGGTTTTGCAGATCTTGTGTATACAAAAGGATCCAGCAAATAAGCTGAATACTTTCAGTAATCACTATATTTGGGAAATGTTGTTGTACAACAGTATTTCAGTGCACGGCTTTGCAAGTGCAAGGTATATTTTCTGTAAGGTTCTCCTTAATATTCCAAGCTCATTCCTCTCTGCGGTTTCAAGGCTGGAGATTATGTACATATGTTTCTTACATGGCAATAAGGATACTGAAGGAACAACTATTCTGTCAGTGAATAAAGCGGAATAAAAGAAAAAAATCCATGACTGGGGGCTCCCATCTGTAGTCATGTGCTTCACAACACAGATTGCAGGAGAAGGAACAGGCAGCAGACAGTGTAAAATGAGCACAGGTAATTCCAATGCTGTGAAAACATTTTTGCCTTGAGAGCGCTAGCAATGAAAAGGTTACAAGAAAGGCAGTAATAAAAATATCAAAAGAAGCCAAATAGAGATAGGTTTCTTTGCAAGTGGAGAAGCCACTTTCTAAGATGGTGGCCTTATATACAAGTACATTTGTCTTCCAGACCCTCTGCTGTTGATTAGAATTCTGATGCCACTGGAGGGGTTACAGTTTTGTTGAGTTTCTGGATCTCAATTGCACTGTCAAGGGGTCATTCTTTCTGGTAATAAGGTAGCTAGTGACCCCTGGGAGAGAAGGAAAACAATTGACTCTTGAAAGCAGAAACATATACTGAAGTCTAGAGTAGATTTCTGGCAGTGGACCAGGTCTTTTCTCATAGCATTTGTCATTGTAGCAATGAAAAAATTGCGGGAGCTCTACAGACAGCCAAAAAAGGAAAACAGAGCACAACAACAACAATAACAAAACAGCTAGATGTAATTTATTTTGGAATTATATTTTAGAGCAGGTTGTTTTTTGTTTGTCACACTGTTGGTTCACTTGTTAAAGATGTGGATCCCATTAGACAGAAATATGTTGCTTATTTTAAAGCAAATGATTATCAAATGATGACACTTCAAAACATTTTTTGCTTTAATTTGAAGTGAAGTCATTTGAGTTTGAAACATATGCCTTTGCTAAACGCAGAATATTTTGTAGTCAAAACCAGACAACTTCATTTTGTGTCCACTACTTTCAACCATTGTTGATCCTGGATGTCAGTGATAATATTAGTCTTGGCAATAAGTCTTTACAGAGGCCGCTTTATGTACTACCACTACCATTATTATTTTTTATTATTATTAATGTCAAGTGAAATGGTCTCACCATATAATTATACACAATCAGAAAATGCAATATTGCATTTGATTGGCTCTGGAAGTATTATTCCACTTTGTATAACTGGATAAAGCTCACTTCTAAGAAATAATTTAAGCTGAGATCTGCATGCAAAGATTTTCCACATCTTTCTGAAAACTGGCTTCACTGTTTCACAGACAATGTTACCATGTAGTTTTACTTTGTTGTAGTAGAAGCATACAAAAACTGTGCATGTATACATGTAGTTCCTGTCCCCCCCACAAACATTTCACACATTTGATTTTTATTATACTTGCAAGGTTTTAAAGTGGAGTTCAAATTTATTCCAAGCCCCAGCATTGCAGCTGATATCCACGGATTCATCCCATTGTTTAACTGACATACATATGGTGGGACTGTAGAATTTTCAGGCTTCCTCTGTTGTCCCTGGAGAAAGGCAGGCACATCCAGAGACATTGCTCTGAAGGTACTTGCCTTTCTTCCTTGGCCATGGAGCAAGGCGAGAGCAAAACTACTCCTAATTTTGAACAAATGACTGTAATTGACTGCAAGGAATCATTGCTGACACACGCAAAGTGACATGTCTTCTCCTGTCATCCATACATTCTGGGCTGAAAAAGATCTTTCAATTTAGAATCTCAAATACCTCATATAGATAATCATGTGAAGTCTTACACAGGAAGAAACTGAACAAACCTAGGTATTGATATTTTTTAATTTTAGTTTTCTAAAAGCCAGACATCTAGTCTGTACTGGTCATCTTCTTTTACTCTGTAGTCCACTTATTTAACTCATTTGTCTTAGAATTAGATGAAATATGCTGAGGGGGAGGATCCTGAGACAAATGTATGGTAGGTGAGATATGACAGTAGGGGTGCATTAACTACAGAACAAATTTAGATGCCTTAATTAGAAGAGGTAACCTTTGGATTAGGATTTTAGGTGCTTAGGATACCTTTTAGAAAGCTAAAGCAAAGAGAAATGAAATGAAATTTTTGCTAAGGGATTTGTGTGACAACATGTAGAGAAGGAGGTATTTGCAGCTCTAGAATGAAAAAAAAAGTTGCATTATTGCCTGGTAAAATCCTGACAACCCCCTGCCTTGTCGCATTAAGAAAAATGGGAAGAACAAAGAACATCTTGAAGAAGCCCTAATCTCACACCACGTAGAGCACTATGCAACAGACTGGAAGAGAGAAAGGTGTTACTCATCAAGCAGTATTAAAGAGGCTGGCTACAGAAATGACTTTTCCTCACGACCCTATGTGGGCACAGGAAAATTAGTAATAGATAGTTTCACCTTAACTTCTCTGTTTCTCCCTCTTCATGTTCCCCTCCAGGAAATAGCAATAAGTTTATATATATATATATTTTTCAATATCCAAGAGAGTGTCAGATTTATCTTGTTTATCTCTTTCTCAGCACAGCTCATGGAAAATCATTTTCATACAACTATGTTGTCTCATGCTTTTTTTCCACCACAAAAGCAAATTTTAAAAATCTCTAATGGGATTAAAGTGACTAATCTTCACTCATTCTGAAGACCCTTCCTTTACTATTTTTTTTAGTTCAGACTGATTGTGATGTCTGATGTTATAATTCTTGTAAGAGTGAACTTCCATCTCAAGCAGATAATTTTAACTGGAATTTGTACATATTTATAATTATATTTATAATTTAGGATATCTTAGAATGCACTCTTTGCTTAAAGAATAGGAATGTTACTTTCAGATCTTTTAATTTAGAGCATCTGTTGTTGAAGAGGTTGCAAGTTTATTTACTCATTAAGTTAAATTTTCAACAGGTAATATTAAAAGCAGTATCTTGCTGTCCAGAATAACAGTAACAGAAAACAAAAATCAAATGCTAATGTTAGCCATAAGATAAACTAACTGGTGACATGCTCTATTGTGAGCTGAAGCTCTGTCAGATTGTCAAGAAGAATTAGTTCTTAGGCAAGGTATTTATAGCAACATAAGACTGGAAGGCATCACCAGGGTCACAGAATCATTGTAATAGAAGAGAATTTGTTAAATAACATTCCCTCATGATCCTATGAAAATTTTCCCCTTAGCTTCTCTGAAACTCCCTGCTGGTCCATTTTTACTGCAAAGCTGGCATGCAGCTTTCCCTGACCACAGGATCAAGATTTACTGGCCAGACACTGAAGCAATTTAATACCTCTAGGTGCATTTGCTCACCCTGACCTACATCCTGGTTCCAGTGTGTGTCTGAGCAAAGAAGGGTGAATACTCACAGCTCCTTGCTGAAAATCAAGAAAAGTATCAGAAAAAATAAAAATCCTTCCTGGATATTGTAGCTAATCAAGAAATGCCTTGCAATAGCATAAATACTGTGTAACTACAGCACAGATACATATTCAATGGACATAGTTTAGGAGCTGAGAGCAAGGGCTGCTCTTCTGTCCTTCTCTTATAATGAGGCTCTCCAGATTTTGAAGCAGCTGGTGTCCAGATAACTTAGAGATTTGCAGGCAGAATTGCATACAGCAGTGAGGAGGAACCTATTGCAAAGGCCTGAGCAACTGAGGTCTGTTGTGATTCATCCACTCACAAGGTACACAGCTGTTTTTAGCAGGATCTGCAGCTCTTGGGCGGACTTTCTGGGCCAGTATCCTTCCTCCTGCAAAGCTGTAAAGTGAGTGGAATTACATATGGGATGAACTTGGCTCTTTAGGTGTGGGGAAAACCATTTCCAGTACTGACATATGGATATTAGCACTTCTTTATGCAGAGCTTACAGACAGGCTTTAGGAATGTTTACAAGGTGGGAAGGACAATGAAAAAACATGTAAAATCATTTCATCCTGATTTATCTTTGGAAGGAACTGTGCATGTGGATCACTCTTTTTCCAGTTGGCTGTGTCTGTCAGAACCTTTCTCCCAAATCTCAACCTCATAGCCCTCCTACACCAAGGAATTTGGGCTCTGTCCAGCAAAGGTCTGGGAAGAACATGTATATTTCCTCCACACTCCCACATGCTTCTCATTCTGGGGCACTAAGGATAACACTGCTGAAAAGTCCATGTAAACCAACTAAAAATTTCAGAAGAGTTGTTATGAAATAGGACTGAGCCAAATCCTCCTGTTATCCATACATAATGTGGGCATTGCCCTGAGTCTAGGAACCAGAGCCCTCAGTCCTACCCTGGCAATGAAAGGAGGGAAACATACCCCACCTGCAATTTCAAACACCATTTTGATTCTGAAAACAATCCCAAGGCCATCTCAGGTAAGAGCAGAACTCAGGTTTATTTACATTTATATACAGGAACCTACATAAAGATAAGGGCATATGAAGTAACAGCCATAAGTATGATTATTCTAACAACCCCCATTAAAAGTGAGAGATGAGAAAGGATAGAATGGTGTTTGACAGAGCAAAAATACTAACTCACAACTTTTATTTCCTTCCAAAACAACTCGCCAGTGTAAAACTTCCTCATTGCAATTCAGCCAAGGTCGCTGAGACCCTCTGTGATGTGCTGAGCAAGACCAACTCGTACAAGTCAACAATGTTTGAGACAGCATTACTTTATGTGTAAAATATGTGAAAAATGAATGTAAGTTTCAGCTTTGGGAAGTGCTTGAGGACCACAGGAATAACTGAAAAATGCTTCATTGCCTTTAAGCTGGTAGGACACTGAGCTTATTCAGATAATTCCTTTTATATTTTCTTTGTCCCTGCTTCCCTATATTCCCTCCACTCTTTCCCACTTCTGTACTGGTGTAGGTCTCTTCCAGAAAATAGAAAGTTTTGGAAGACACAAAAATTCTGAGGATGAACTTCATTAATCTAATTTTAATTAGGAATAAGCAAACACTGGAGATGCATACGGTGTAAGTAGTAGCAAAAATGTAACATACACTTTACACTAAAAGCAACAGAAGCTGGAACCCAGAAGAGAAACACATCTTGCAGATGATGGCAATGGCATCTTAGAATTTCCTCCTGAACATATTTGTACATTTTCATAACCTTTTTTTCTATCTTCATAGTCTCAAATCCTATGGCTCCTTTCTCAGAGATATTTTATATCTACTTTCAAGCAGCAGGTAGGGACTATGGAATTTTGTTCAGCTTGATATGAAGAACCTGTATGACAACTCTTCTATTCTATTGTTGCTTTTTCTACCTCCAGATGTTCAACTGCCTATGAGAGTACTCAACGAAGCATAGTTAAGTTCAACTGCCTATGAGAGTACTCAAGGAAACATAGTTATGCTCTATTCTGATACTGAATCAGTTTAATTGAAAAAATACCATGTGATGTGTACAATAAGGGAATTTAAAATTAACTCCCTAGCACATTCATTGTTACATACAATGGCTTTTCTTTCCAAGAGGACATGATACAGTGCCTCTAAATGATCCTTACTAAAGAAATAGTGAACTTAATATGCATATCAGGGCATTGCAGGGAGCCAAGCACACATCACAGAGTGTAGCACACAACAGAGAGGACAGCAGGCTGCACTGTCACCCACCTGAAGCCCGACCCCAGTAATTTTGTTCTTTCAGAAATTGTTTAATTCTTATGTTTGTGGAAACATGCACTAGCAAGAGCAACCTGATGCTATGAAGTAACTTGTCATGCCTGATGGATGCTGGGGACTTGCTGGAGTTACATGGCAGTAAAAGCTCCTCTGTGCCAAGCACCCCTCTGCACACATAGATACAGTGCAAGCTTATTGCAAAGCTTATGGGGCTACTGACACTGCCTTTGTTGCTCTGCTTATGTAGCACAGAACTATGCTGATAAATACCCAGATAGGACAGATATAAATTTGATGGATGAAGTACTGTTTTCTCTAATAATCTAGATTGAAATGTTAAATTTTGCTCTGCATTTATCATGGTCTTCTAGTGTGTATTGGCAACAGGCTCACTCATTGTTCTAAATGGCTGTAAATTGCTGTCAGGTTCACAGCACCCAGGGCCTTTGTGTGCTGGTTTTATTGAAAGCAGGTCTACTACCGGCTGCTTTTTAACCTGGAAGATTTAAGAAAAGAGAAGAATCTATTCCTTTTAGCTCAGGAGGTTCCTAAGCTGCAGAAAGCATTAGGGGTTGTAAGGAAAGAAGTTTTATGTACGCATGTTGTACAGAAAGCTTCTGTTCCTATGCTTTTCCCTCAAATATACCCCATTAGCCACTCAGAGAGAGGCTGAACTAAATGGCTCTTTGCTCTGTCTGAAGAGGGCTTTTTTTATAGACTGCCTTTATTCTTAGTTATTGCAGCAACCCTTGGGCGTGATTCTATAAAACAGTAGCTCAGGGCAACCTCCCCCCAGTAATATCAGGGCAGCAATTAAGCAATTAACACATGAGTGTTCGCAGCTCTCAGCAGAGGGCTGATACCATGCAGACCTCAGTTCTTATGGAGAAGGACTTTTACAAGAAAATATCATTGCTGCCTGCAGCCACACTAAATAGCTGGAAGTGCAGCAGGTAACCGGCTGTAAAGGTCGAGAGAAAATCCCACCCAGGCTTCCAGCTGGCAGGCAGCTTTCGGTGAACCTCAGCTCTGAGGTGAGCCTGGCCTGCATGGGTGGGGCTGCCAACACCCATCAGCTGTGCCCTGGGATTTGGCAGGGGAATGCATGTGCTTTAGAGTGAGGTTCCTCATTTGCTCTTACTTCTACAAAGACATTTCAAATGGCGTCCCTGGCTGGGGTTTGGGTAAACCATTTGGAGAAACTATTCCAGTAGTAAGCTGTAAGTGAGTTTATCTGGGCTAGTCTAAAGGAAGACTCTTTACTGCAGCACACATGGAAACAGAAATTCATGATACTACACTCTTGAGTAGTCATCAAACCAGAAAAAGAAAGGAAATATCCTTGTGGGACAAATTAAATTTATTTTAATCTGTTTATTACTTGGCTTAAAGTGCAGATTTATATGCTGAAAATGAACTTGTTTTGCTGTTGCTGAATAGTTCCTTACATGTTTAGATAGAAATACCCATTTGAAAACACTTAACTTGAAGCATCTTACTATATTTCACTGGTGTTTTCAGCTCTTTGTTTTTCCTAAAGTTTGTGGAGACAATAAATTAAGAATCAGACCACTGCTTGTGATTTGCAACTCCAGTAAAGCCTGGTGGGTACACAACTTTTTTCTGTAGCCATGATTATTTGGTGACTGCTTCTTGCTTGTGATTGTTAATGAATATTTTAAAGTATACCAATGACACTGTGCTTTCTAAAGAACAATTTGTATTCTACAATGATGAATGAATCCTTTTCTTTAAAAATCTAGAACAAGTTGGTCAGGAGACATAAAATCTTGTATTTGTACTACTAAGTTACTGCATTTAGCAGTGTTTCTGGTTTAAGTAATGTTAAGGATTAACTAATCTTCTACATGTTGTGCTTTCCTTGCAGCATAGTAATATTGCCAAAATAACAATTACAACATTATTTGTTTACTAGAGTATGGATATAGCATTTGGAGAACTTGTAAATACACTTTTCCTTTTGTTTCCTTTCCCAGAAGAATACTGGAATACTGGTGAAACGGAATTATTGAAACTCTGCTTAATTTACTTCAGCAGTGTGGTGTATATTAAATATAACTCTTTAGAGAGAATTTAATTTTATATTTTATATTCTTGAAATTAATAAATGTATATATTTTGTATTTCTAATTCTTGGGGTTACATGGGAAATACCTGCTCATTCATTTTGAAAATAAGAGGGAAATAAAATATATATTAAAAAAAAATTGGAGACAATGGAAGACTTCCAGTAACTCAGCTTTGGAACGGATCTAGTATTCTGGCTGGAGATGAAATATGTTCTCACTTCCAGCCCTGGGAGTCTCATTTTTTGTGGCTTTCTATAATGCCAGTACTTAAATTAAATATTATTCCTTGAGATCTAGTGAAAGCAAGGTTGTTGGTTTTGGCTGCCAGTACTCGTAGTACAGTCCCTCTTTCCCATTAACACTGACTTGTCCTTCTTCACATTGAATCCTATGCACTGTTCCTACTTTGATGCTGCAGCTCATTTTTGTGGAATGCATTTTGAACAGAAGTTTTTCAATATGTAAGTTGTAAAGAGCATTCAGGTGCTCTGTTGTATTATTGCATGCATTTAATTTTTAGTTTCTGGTTGGATCCAAGTAAAATATCTATACATTTCTCTGGCAAAACCAACTTGCAATTCCTGAATAGTGTCTGTTTATTGTCCTAGTTTATTTGGGTCTTCCATAAAGACAGCAAAAGTGTGTTTTTTCTGAAGTTCTACAATTTATCTTCTTTCTTTCCTTCTTTTTTATTTTCCTCTTTTTGTTTTTGTCTTTCAAATTATTTCTCCACTCTCTGCAGGATGATTTTCTTCTAAAGATAATTGATCACCCATCCACTTAGGCCATTGTTCACATTGCTTGAGTATGGAAGGTTATTAGTTCCCATGGGTGAAAAATTTGTCCTGGATTCTAGAGTTTTAAGGAGTATCTGGATATTATATGGTTTTATCTGGTTTGAGTAACTGATGTCTTGGGCTGCTCTTGCCTTTGTTGGAATGCCTGTAACCATGAGGTTTCAACAGCATGTGAAAGTGGCCTGTCTGTCCCATTCAGGTGCTTGTCACCATCCAACTGAACAAAGTTGCCATCCTCACGTGAACTGATCAAAGGTATTTATAGTAGGCAGGAACTTGTTTTGCTTCAATGCATTTTTGTTTTAGTTGTTCAAGCACTCAGATAATGCTTAATATTTTTCAAATTACATGCTGAGCACTTATGAAAACATGACCATTTAACTGTCTCAAGTTAGGCAACCAAAACCTGAAGTAGATCCTTATGTGGTGTTGTTGAAAATCCAGCCAGAGGTTTAAATTGCCCCTGTGATTAGTTTTTAGGGATAGTTATAAGTGTGCTAAATATAGGCCATTGCAAAAGATCCTGGAAATTTTCTGACAGTGAATTAATGGGAGGTTGGTAGGCTTGCATTTAAAAATTAGGCTGGTCAGTTAAGCTTCTCAGGTGGATTGCTTCAGGCACTTAAAAAGCTTGCCCTACTTCTCTTCTTTTGGAAAGAGAGCATAAAAATGGCCAGCACAAGGCAGATGAAGGTGTCACTGCTTCAGAGCTGTGTACTGTTCAATCTGCTAACTGTTGGCATGGTTGGTTCATTTTAATGTCCAGTGCAATGGATGTGGGGCTATGAATGGGATGGATGTTTTCTCATAGAGTGGTTAGGTGTCATCCTTGACTATTTTGCTGCTGGTGGGGACAATTGTGTGCAAAGGAGCAAATGAAGGGAGGTTGTCCTGCTTGCCACACTGACCAGTGGCATACTGGGGAGTACCTGCAAGAGTCTTTCATCCCTCTCGTGCCTGCATCTAACTCAGAGATCATTGAAGGGTTTTGGCTTGTAAATCAGCTGCTCTGGAGACTTTTATTGAGTCAAATCTTCGAGTCAGTGGCATGGGAGTCAATGCCTGGCCAGCATGGGAATCAATGCCTGGCGAGCTGTGTTACTGTGCCAGAATCGTGTTGGTGTTTATGTACCTCATAGTCCTCTGGAAATGCACAGTGGCAATCTCAGGTGTTAAAATGCTAAAGCAGAATGTTCATATGGGAAATGGTGTTACATAGAAAAGAAAGCTGTGGATGATTGTGAACTCTTCTACAAGAAGGCAAGTAAAATTAATGACCAGACAAGAGAAAGCTCTCTGATTGTTATAACTGTAACTTTTATAGGAACACAACTAAACTTATTGAAATTGCCATAAAAATATACCAAGCTCACTTTAATGCTGGGTTGATTTTTCTTAACTCCCTCCTCCAAACTCAACAGTTACGTGCTATCTGCTATGTATATTCTCTATAAGTTTGTCTAAAGAAACTTTTATTTCAAGATGCATTTAAGAGGCTTAGGCATAAAAATGTCATCAGTGGTCCCACGTGTCTGAAAGAAAAAAGCTTACATAAAATGTGGATGTTGCTGCATCTGCATGTCTTTTTTGTTACCCAATTTTTTTTGGTGAGCTTGTTTTTATAATTAACCTGCTCTGAAAATCTGAGTTGCTTCTGAAATTATATTTTGGGGACAGGTGGGAGAACTGATTAAAATTTATTGGGTTTCTGTGGGAGCTTAATCTAGGCCAACTTATAATTATAAAGTGAGATAAAAATTAAAGCAATGAGAATGAGAATGAAACTTCATTCAATGAAATATAGGGCAACCTGGGAAAAGTCCAGTCCTGATCAAATACTGAGGAGGGTCGCTCTACACAATGGAAGGATTATGAAAAACTTCCCAGAGCTTCCAGCAACATAAGTTTTGTGGAAACCAAGAGCAACATCCTACAGAGTTTACTGCCAGGTAACCTGGCAGTCAACTAAACAGACACAATTTCTGCAGTTTATATTCTGGACACCTCTTCTGCCTGTTCTTTTAACATCCCAGGTACAAGAAAGGAGTAGGGAATGAATTGTCGTACATATTTTCCTTTCTTCCTGCTTGTCTTATTCACCCCACAGCATGGAAAATCATTAGTGGGGAAGGTGGCGGTGTGTTTGTGCAGGAAGAGCTTTAGGAGGAGGGGAATTAAGAGGCCAACTCCTCACCATTGCTAACAGGGAGGTTGCTTGTGCACTTGTGCAGGTATTTCTTGCATCTGTAGGGATCAGGAAGAGTCATACTGCAGAACTCCTTAGGCAGAACTTGTCTGCAGGGATTAATTATCGTTTTAAACTGTAGTAGGAATTAAAATCAGTAGGCTTCATTTTCATTGGTTATATATTTATTTTTTTAATTACCAAGTGACAAAAAGAAATAAAAAAAAAACAATTACCAAATAAAACACTGGACAAACATGGAAAGTAAGCATATATATGTTTTGCCCCTCTTTGCCCCCTCAGAGTGTATTCCCAGTGGCATGTGTCAAGGCTTTTTCAAAGCTAGGCTTTAGAGCTTTTCTGAACTCTATTGTACATTAGTCTCTGCATCTATAAATTGACTCTGGGGTCATTTAGGGGATAACTTAGCTTTAAATACAGGGTTGCACTAATATGTCTGTTGGCCCTCACTCATCCATTTGAATTGGCTGAAGTCCAGCTGGAAGGGAGGAGAGGAACTGTTTAAGACACCCATTCTTCATGATGTTACATTATCATATCTTGTCTTGCACTTCCCAAAGAAAAGGCTAGAATGGGATTGGTGTAATGGAGCAGACCTCTGCCAGTGGTGGGGGAGTGAATACTGGCCTTATATGAGGATATAGTGTGCAGGGCAGAGTATGGCCCAAACTCTGGCCCAAGGAGATTACAGATGCAAAGGAAATAGCAATTTTTATGAAGGCTGCTCAGTCACACATAACACTTATAGTCAAACAGTTGTGCCAGTTTATTTTTATGAGTCATTTAGAGGAAACATATACTTATCTCCAGTTTAAAGATATGAAAGAGAAAGTAATTTGCTAACAACTGTTTTGGGTTATTTGCGGGGACAAGATAAGAAATAAAGAGCAATTGTATTTTGACCCATAAATAACTCCAACTTTCAGATGTCTCTTGTACTCTATGAATCTGTAAAGGATTTTCCTTACAGCCAGAAGAATGACTTTTTTTTCTTTTTTGTAGACTGTCTGTAAGATGACCAGGACACCTACTTTTATCAGTTTTCACAGTAAGTAAAAAAATTTTCAGAATGTTTGCCAGCTAAGTTATCTTGTGTGGCAGAGCCTAACCCTGCAAAGACTTTAGTTTGAATGTTTTAGGGTTTTTAAACCTACATACAGACAAAAATATGTACATTTGCTCATTCCTTTATTTAAACAAATAGAAAAATTGTATTCACGAAGGCTCAGGACCTGACTTTTTTTAAATTTTTATTGTAGATTCCAGTGGTTCAGGCATCTGTATAACAGGCTTGGCTATGCTATACTGCAGAGATACCTTCCTCTTTGACCTACTGGGTGTTTCTTTTCTGAGAGAGGAAAGGAATTCTTTCCATGTTAAAGGCATTCAGTCTCCTCCTGTCACTGATTGCCTCTGTTGCTTAGTTGAGCCCAATTATATGCAATGGCTTTTCAAGGGTTCAGCTGTGAAGAAGGCATGTGTGCAAATGATATCAATAAAATAACAGGATTTGCATACACAGGACTAGCACACATGCTCCTGCTTTGAAGATTTACTGTGTGAGGTACACTTAGTGTTTCGTAGGACAGCTGTTGACACTGCCACTTTTATACTGCTCCTCCTTAGCTTTCCTGGCTGCCAGAGGCAGAGGCAAAAGAAAAAGGCAGTACTAGCTGTTCATGCAGGAGTAATAACAGCCCTTAACAGAAGAAGAGTAATTACCTTTGTCTGGTTTCTCCCTGCTTGAAAATCTAATGAAATAGAGACCATTGGCCACATAGCTGATAGATACAGAAATCCTCCTGCTTTTGCTGAATCTGTGGCTTGTTATGTAAGACACCCTTTGCCGACAAGCCAAATTTGCATCTAAATTTTGAAAAAAATCCATTACTGATGGGTAGATTTCCTGAACACGTTCGACAGATTTCAAGCTAGTGGTATTTGGCAAGGCCTTTTAAAGTTATAGGAGATTTATAGCAAAAGAGATTCCATAGCAGTGGGTTCAGAGCCGATCCCTGTCTCCCAGCTTCTGCTCTGGGTAACAGTGACAGGAGCTGCCTGTATACCAGAAGGAACAGTTTAAGAGGAGTGGCTGCATTTGGCAATAGAAGCCCCCGTTAGCAGCCGGAAGCATTGGTGCTGAAAAGCAATCGCTGGTGTCAAGAACTTTCCTAGCTAAGCACTGCAGCTGGTGGCAATAAATAGCATTCTAATAAAGGAGGATGTTCAACCCGTGACATAAGCGAATACTGTTTCAACCACAAAAAGTAATTTATGGCGCTGCATATGTCTGAAATGGATCTTTTCCGATACATTTAAAAATAAAAATGCTAAGATTTCAATGGAGGGAAAGATCTGCATTTTAAATCAAAACGAAATTGAAAGATCAATGAAAAGTGTACTGCTTTTTTAAGTACGCAATGATACATAACATCTTAAGGATGTGCACTGTCACAAAGCACAATTACCTCCATTCCTAAAAATGAAAGATGCTGTTTTCTGACTGTGAATGTTCTCTGTATTGCATCAAACCTAATAACTTCCCATGTCAGTGATAATCCTCCCAAACATTTAGACAGAACCATCATCATTTTCGCATAAGAATGCCAAAATGATCATGCAGAAAGTAGCAAATAACAATATGTTCGTATTGCATAAACATAATTCCTGAAAAAAAATCAGCTCCAGCCTGCTCAGTGAGGAGCAAAAGGAGTGGTAACAAAGTCATTAGACTCATTGGGCCTGTTACTGTTGAGTCCACTACCGTAAACAAGTTATTAGTTTTGACATAACCAGTGGTTTATTTGAACATATGCTTCTGCTCTTTGTTATACTTTCCGTTTGTGCCACATGTGACTTCTCTTACATAATTATTGAGAAACATGGCAATGTTATATATTGTATCATCTCCCACTGGGATGAGCTGTGTGGATGTGGTACCAGGAAAAACTGTCCTTTAAGTCTATTACTGCTGGCTAGTTTGGGGTGCTTTTGGGGGGAATGGAAGAAAGTGTAGTTTTGTTTTCAGGTGAGTATAGGCTGTCAGCTTAACTGAGTGGACAGGTTGTTCTGAAAGGCATTTTATACAGCACTTTGTTTTGAATCAATGGTTGTGTGTGCAAGCACATAAAATGAGAAACTGGTTAAATGTTACCTTTCAAAATCCTTTTTATTGGAATGTGATGCGTAGTGTACACATTCGAAATTCCTTAAGGAAACATATCTTTTGTATTATTCTTTTGCATGTGTTTATTAATTCTCTAGTTTCCCTTTAGGATGAAACAGGCCTTCCTGTTTTAAGAGATGGCTGATACCCATTTATCAGCCATACAGCTCTGTACTCAAGTTGATTTCCACCCCAGCCCCTTCTCCCTCCCCCTGTAAATGGTTTCTGCTGTCATTTGGGGGTTAAAGAGCCAGATTCTCAGCTGGTACACATCAGCACTGCTATCCTGAAATAAATAGGCATAAATTCACTGGAGTCACTGAAACCTAAGCTCAGACTCATGGGTTTTACTGTCCTTGAGTGCAGTGTTTTAAGGCTTATGATACACACTTCTGTGATACTTTGTTATGATATAAACAAACACTACGCTTCTGATTTGAATTATAATCTCATTCACCCAGAAACCAATAGAGCTTTGCTTATTTATCCCAGCTGAGAAGATAGCCCAAAGGCTTTTCATGTTGTATGATAAAGTCATGGGCTGTGACTCCAACTGCACCCCCTCATCCCCCCTTATAAACAAGGAGGCGACCCCACTACTGCTGGTGCAATTACTTAGATGTGAAACAGTTGTTAAGAGAATTCTGGATTCAAATCAGTGCCACAATGTTTATTCTGTAGTGAAGTGATGTGTCTGCTAAGGCTTTAGTCACTTCAGATGGAAAGCAAGAGTCTGAGTTCAGGTACTGGTATAAAGTGTTGGGCAGAAATTTGGGAGTAATTAAGGGATGGAACACCTACCAAAAATGTTGAATTGAACATTTCCTGTAAACTGTGTGTGCAGCCACAACACTCTTTGATTCTGAGCAGCATTTGCACTCTGGATGGAATCCAGCTGCAAAGCCTGGATCTAGATCTGAATTCCCACAAGTTCAAGGTTGTTGTGATCAGTGGAGTTTATTTGGTTCCATATCTAATTTAAGTGCAGAAATTTTAAGGTAACTTCAATCAGATGTTCTTGGGATCTACTGGGATAACAGTGCAATAAAAGTTGAAATTAAACATATCTGGTTTTGTGTAGGGATTTTATTAGTGTTCCAGTTTAAGGTTAAAATAGTGCACTTGTGCAGTCAGTCTACATTCATAAATTAAAGCAGGGGAGTTTGTAAATGATTTAAAATCATAGCTTACACATTTTTCCAAAGCAAAAGAAGAGAAGCACAAAAAGTTCATCTGAATTCTCAAGGCTGTGCACGTGGTGAACATTAGTTTTTGCTTTCTTCTTTTTTTTTTTTTTTTTTACGTTGACTAAAGCTTTTTCTTCACAAATACTGTACTGATAACTGAAGATATCTTGCACATGTGTACAACATCAGGGATAGAAACACCAGTGATTAAGGAAGGACCTTCCTTAAGTGCAGTCTGTAGCAGAAAAGAAATATAATTGTGGGTATTCAGATCTCCACAGTGGTATGTTCTTTCCAAACTGCAAATCACATCAAATGAAGGAACATGGCCTGGCAAGAATTGGGAACTGCAGGAAGAAAAGAATGCAGTATTTACTTAAATTCAAAACAAAGAACCCAGTCACTGCTTCTAAGTTTAGCCCACAATATGTCATTCAGTATGATGTTGTGATCAAAATCAGCTATAGGAATGTGAGAGATATCAGTTGTCAAAATTTTTGTCAACAAGAAACAAAACTAATCAATGATACCCTTATTCTCCTTTGTTACCCATTTTCTTCAGCCAGGTTGGTGGTTATCTGGGGAATGCCTGCAATGATAATTCTGATAGAAGATCTGGCTCATGTTTTTGGCTGGTAAGAAAGTGTTGATAAGAAAATGCCAGGTAAAGGAGAGAAAGCTGAGAGGAAAAGGAAGGCTGCCTAAAGGGCTGAGGTTTGAGAGATGTTGTTCCACCTCTGGCACAGCTGGAACAACCTGCCCAATGCTGAGAGTTAGCCTCACATTGTCTGGTTATGCACAGGAAGCTGTCTCCTGGCTGGAGAAGGTCTTTGGTGCTTTGCAAAAGCATCTTTACTCAGGGCAGAGAAGTGGGGAAGCAAAATTTCTAGAGTGATGAGAGCCCACCTGTAAACATAATCCAAAACCCTCATAATACTTTCAAAATGAGTAGGATGTCTGTGGCCTCTGTGAGATCTGGCTTTTAGGCAGCTGGGGGTTGCTGAAGGAGGTTTGCAAATTCAGAAATTCAGCTGTCTAAAACAGCTAATTGCAGTTAACCTGGCATAATGTTCTTACTGGACTGGCTGTGCTGTTCTGGCTTTTATTAAATCATTTATTTTCAGAACTTTGAAATACAGAGGTCAGACTAGAGGTGACCTCTGACCAAGCAAGTATGTATCTAGGCAGCTGAAGAACACACTTTTGAGGAGCTGATTTACCCCAAGGTGGTGTTTGTCCCACTAGAACCCAAACACCTGCTACATAGGACTGCACAGTTCCAGTCTGATACTTCCCTGTGATCTACTCCCTCTTTGATCATCAGCTTTTAATACTTGAAGCCCATTGCTTTTTCTTCTCTGCTCCCTTCTTCTGACTTAAATATTTGCAGATGACATTGCTTTGCAACATAAAAGCCTGTCACTTGGAGCACTTGCCTTTTCCCATTTCCCCCACTCTTGTGATCTGCTCTGTAGCTGCACTGGTTTTTGTGGTGTTAGACCTGCTTATAGTTGGGTAATGGAACAAATGGGATCCACACATTTTTAAAGCCTTTAAATGATCATATAATATGCACAGATGCAGCAATGACTTCAGTGGCTTCCTCTTCACCTTCGCCAGTCAAATTCAGAAATGCCAGCCTTAACAGCACAAAAACCAAAAAAGACAAAAGCCACATGAAGCACTCTGGTACTCATTTTGGTTTTGTGCTCTTTCTTCAAGTTATCTCAAAGAAAAGGCACTGACTGTTAAATGTGTGTATCAGGTTCTGGCAGCACTCAATCTTTCTCTGTTTTTCCTGCTTAAGGGAAGAACGACAGCTGATGAATACATCTTTCTAGAAAGACCTGAAGTGATCATATTTAGTGAACTGAATCTTTTGAAGACTGAGATAGTGAGGCTACATTTGGCTCACCATTTTTGTATGAAATTAAACTATGAATCACTTCTGGTATATCCTTTTTTTTTCTCCCTTCAAGTAATTTTCTGCTTCTTGTTTGTAATTTAGTAGGATGGAATAGGGATCCTGAACTTGTTGGACAGAAGACTGTATCTTTAGGAACCCAGACTTCACAGCACTTGCCAAATCTTGCATCAAATACGAAACTTGCAGAAAGAGCATTAAAAAATATTTAAACTAAGTGATTAATTTCTTACCATCTGGAAAACCACAATCAGGGACAAAAGCAACTCAAAAATTCAAATGCCATTAATAGGTTTACTGCTTTGATACAGAATATTATACTGCTTGTGAGAACAGTCCTGACCGGCCTTTCAAACACATCAGAAGAGACAATCCTATATATAACGGGAAATCTCTATATTATGATTGATGTCCAAGATTTAGGATGTTATAAACTATTGGTTATGCTGTTTTGACAATGGAAGAATTAATGAATGACATGGATTTGCCTGCAGTGATGAACTACATCATATAGAAACATTAATAAAGATAAAACATTCAGAAATTCTTTAAGAAAAATAACATTTTTGCTCTTTTCTCAAGAGCAAATGAAGCCAGAAACATGACAGATTTCATCAAGAGAGCTGTTCACAGATTAAAAGCAGGTCTGATTTTTGTTTTGCCGTGCTAGACTTCACTTCTCAAACCACAGAACAGTGAGGCGAATGTTTTCAAGCTTATAGTGTTGTTTGTTTTGTTTTTTCCCCTTACACAGTGAATATTGTCTTCCTGCTAATTCTGTTATACCATACAAGACTTGTTTGTGTCTCGGTTGGGTTCTTCTGTTCAGCCTTCTGGTGCACTCAGAAAATGCCACCCAGGATCCACTCTGATCTCAGTGTCTGTCTGTCACAGCAGGGCTGCTCCTGCCGCGAGCTCTGGCCATGCCCCAGGGCACTGGGGGTGCTCAGCACCACGCAGGATCCACAGCTGATGCAGCTCCGTGTGTGGCTGCTGGAAAGGTGGGAAAACTCCAAAGAAACGCACAGCACAGTGGGAGCTGAAGCTCAAGATCCTCTGATTCTCACAGGACATGGGGTGCTCTGTAAAAGGGTGCTTTTGTCCCCAGCAGCTGTTGTGGAGAGCTCCTCAGTGCAAACCTTGGAACTCCCCATTGCTGTGCACCTAAATGCCTTCATTAGCATAATTTTTGGTGTGCATGGCACTTCCTGGGTGAACTTTCCTTATGAACTCAGGCTATACCAAATCACCATATTATCTACTTCTTGGTTTGAAGACAAAAAGAGCTGACAGAGAAAGACAGGGAAATACTGGTTTAAAAGTTAACAGCCCAGAGAGTGGGTGAACTTGGAAGTGTAAAATTGTGTACATTTGGCATCATTTACAAACTTCCCTGCTTTAATTAAAAAGGCCCAGCCAGAAGATTGAAGCATGAATACTCTAAATTGTGAACGCTCCAAAGCAAGTCCATCTTTAGCAGGCAAAAATTCAACACTGTTGCTAAGGATATTTCTTATCTATCTTTCTCTCACACTTTTTTGATGCTGATTTTGTGCTAAGCACCTTCAGAGGTTTATGAACCAGTTTAGCTGGGCTGTGCCATCAAAGAAGACTACAGAAAATGAATGTCCTGCTAAGAGTTAGAGAGATTATTAGATCCCTTAAACACTCTACTGAGTCTTTCCACTTGACTTTTATATTTTAAAAATATACAGTGGTTACAGAAACATCTGTTTGATCAGAAACATTAAGTAGCTGACCATGCAAGAAGTGTTTCTCTATATTTCCAGTGAGATAAGAAGTCAGTCTTATTTGTCCTCTGTTTTATTAAACCTCTTGTGTTTCTGCTATTCTAATCTTAAAGGTCAGATCCAAAAGGAATTAATTCAGATGCCTAAACTTGGAACACCATTCCTACAGATCCTAGTTCCAGCATACCATTTCCCAGGACAAACCAAGACATCAAGATTCTGATGCCAAAATTTCCCCACAAGCCTAAAGCTCTGCAGCTCCCCATGCCTTGGAGAACCTTGGTTGTATCACCACCACCTCGTCACCTTGTTGTGGCTTTTTTCCTGGGATCCAGAAGTTAGGGAAACTTCTCTGCTGGGTTTCAAGTGCATGTTAATCTAAAAGCAAACCTACATATGGTGAGTCAATCAATCTCTACTTGAAGTGCAGTGATAGCAACTTTTGTCTTTATAGAACACATATGGGAAGAGAATGAGTCCTTGTGGTCCCCCTCATATACAGCAGAATTTTGATAAGTGATTTAATATGTATTTAGTTTTCTCCTTTGTATGAAGGATAGATTCAGATTGACTGAAGGCATACCCAAAATAGCACTGTGATTCTGATTCTTGTTCCCAGTTTCTGGCCCATGAAATGTGAGTTTTTTGTGCATTGGAATAACTCTGACAGATCAGAGTGGAGACTGTTAACGGTGCCCACAGGTTTGGACTCCCATTTGTGTCTTTCTGATCCCAAGAAGGTGCTGTAACCACCTACCTTTCCACAAAAGTGTACTGAGAGAGGGCTCTGTGTCTTCTGCACCTTTGGAGGAATTCTCTACATCTATTTATAGTGAAAGCATTTGTAGGCAATAACATTTAAGACTTTGGATTTTAAGCAGGTGGAGACAACACTTTGTCCTTTACAAAGATTCGTGTTTCAGGGGGATAAAAAGAATTTGCAAACAGTTCTCCCCAGCTTGCTCCTGCTGGGGTCAGTGTGCCAAGATTCAGGTGGCTATTCAGTCTGGAGTTGGTTTAAAAGGCACCTTCTCAGGTGGTAGCTCCTTCAGTGAAATACATGGGGAACTGGGGCCCCTAAATAAGGGTTTAAAATGTCTTTGCTCAGAACAGTTAAGCCACAGAACACATGGTTGCTGCATCTGCTTGGTGCTTGTCTCAGCTCAGCAGCATTTCGTACGATGGACTTCGTAGCTTTGCAGAGTTGGTAAAACCTGTTTTATGTTCCAATATGCATCACTGACTAAAGCTCTTTCTGTTGGGAACCACTCCAAATGCTCTGCTAACAGTAAACATCCCACTGGGATTCTGTCTTACTATCTACTACATCTCCTGCTAAATAACAGTTTGGATTAAAAAAAAAAAATCGGCTTTATACTGGAAAAAATCAGATATACAACTGAGTTGCTTCTCCTTGATTGAAAGCATCCATGTAACTGTCTGTGTCTATGACAAAAGTAAATAAAAATACAACTGCATTTCATTTCAAACAGAAGTCTTATAAAGCTGAATAGGGATTTTCAAGAGCATTTGGCAACTGAGTTAACTTAGATTCCCCTGAAGTAATTGGCAAGTGATGCCTAGAGGCAATGAGTTAAGTTGTTGCTGATTACACTAGCAAAATCCCACTCATGATTTCTTAATTCATCTCTTGGAAGATCTGGCAACAAGGTATCTCTTGTAGGTTGTAGGATATGGATTGTCAAATAGTGCTTAGAAACTGTAGTCCCTGTCTTTCTAAATTAAGTGGTCGATAGGCTCCCCTGAACATCAGTGGTAGGGCTAAATTACCTCTAAGAGCTATGTGGAAGACTATCCAGAGCAGAGATAAGCCTAAAACATTGAAGCTGCTAATTTCTGCCGCTAGCAGCACTGAATTTCATGGGGCAACAGAAAATACAAAAGTGTATGCTGATTTATTTGCAAAATCCTCTTCAGATTCAGTATGCAGAAACCTCACTCTGACTTTAGTCAGAATGCAGAACAAGAACAAAAGCACACTGTAAATATTTTGGTTCATGCAGCATGAAATTGCCTTTGAACATTATGTGGGAAAAAAGATAAACCAAAAAAACCCCCAACCCCCAAAAAATTTTAAACAATGAAAAGCAAAACACTACAGTATAGAAGCACAGACACACATGGAACTCAGAAGCTGAGGTACTATCCATTGTGGGTGCACTATTTGGTAATAAAATTAATTTCAGTGCCTTGGTTTACCTGTGTCAGAGGTGCAGTGAGAAAACTAATATCTTACAAGTATTGCTAGATTAGTTGTCTCAGAAGAATAGTTCACCTACCCTTACACAATTCTAGCAGAACAGATGTTGTTCACTGCGACTTCTCAGCAAGAGATTTGTGTATCTGGAAGAATCCAAGTCTGATTTGAGGTCAGGTATCTAATCCAAGTTTTTAGCATTGCTATAAGAGAATTATTTTTAGAATTGTACTGATCTGCTTTTGTGTGCTGCTATTCCTTCCTGTCTTGTCACATGGAGTCTGCTCTGAGAGACTTCAAATTCTGTATGCTTGTGGGGCTCTTTTTCCAGCCACCTGCTTAGCCAGAGATACACCAGACCCTTTAAAGAGAAATCTCATTGTGCAGTACAGAGAATTCTGAATTCATTCTGTCTGAACTATTTCTGTGACAAATCTGCTAATTTCACAAGTAGAAAAGTCATCTCTAATAGGCAGCTCACTACAGGTTCTGGCAGACCAATTCTCATCTTTACAGCTCATTGCTAGAAGTTCTCCTGCCACCTTTGTTATGTAACTCCATCATTTCCAGACTGTGCAATCAAAGACAGTTTTTTGAATTTGGAGGTATCGTTGACCAGACTTTCTAGTGAAATTACCAGGCCTCTCACTTGTGCCTGTCTTGGCCTCCAAATAAAAAAAAAAAATATTTTTCCCTTCTTGAAATATTTTAATTCTTTTTCTTCTCTCTTGCCTTTGCTATAATTGTGAATTTAAGAGCATTCACCACCCAGAACAAAGAATAGCCAAGCAAAAAAATTCAAATCCCAATCCAAGAACCCTTGAAATCAATAAAACAGTTGATGTTTAGGGCACAAGGGAACTAAAACATTGTTGCACTGCTATTTCATTATAGCTGTATCCATCATCAGATTCAAAGGTTTTTGCTAGAGTTTCTAAGATGGAACTTAGGTTAGTTCATCGTAAGGAAGAGTGAACTATGGAGATGGCTTGACAAAGTGCATTATGAGACAGATGCATTTCCTTTCATTCCTTGGTTGGCTCAGCCATGCTCAGTCCATGGAGATGCAGCTTGTTTAGCTGCATGTTTACAAACATGGAAGAATGGCTGGTCTGTGTTTCACACACAACCCAGCATCATCACACATTCATGCCCTTGAAAATTGTTAAGCATTTTTGTGACCTGATGATATTTACGTTTTGAGCTTGTTCAGTGACTCAAGACACACATTTTAAAACATGAAGAGAATGTTACATTATGCTGTGTATCAGCCAGTGAACAATTCTGAACATCTCTGAGAACTCTCTTCCTTTTTTGCCACTGAATTAATGCAGTATTGTATGCTTCCTTTCATTAAATGAACAGTGGCACACAGAGGTAGCTTTATCAGCTCAAAGATACCTCTTATTTCTTGACAAACCTGTGTACCTTCAGTGTGCTCATCTGCCATTCAGCATACTTTGTGCCACAGAGATACACCTAAAACTTGCCAATATTCTTGTTGTATCTACATCTCAGGATTTTAGGCAGAGGCCATATACAAAGCAGAGCAATCTATTGGCTCTCTCTTCCTTCTTCAAGCATTGACTTTTATATTGCATCACCAGAGCTTTAATAATTGTAGATCAGAATATACATAAATGTTTTATAAGTCACAAAAGGAATGATGATTTAGAGCACAGAAGGAGACCTGGCTCCACAACTTGAGGAGATAAACTAAATTGAAGGTGTTTCTGACAAAGGTATTATTCCAGTCATGGGATTTAATGGAACTTTCCAAAGTGAGAACAATGTGGAAAGATTAAACAAACCAGACAACAAAACAATTATACAAAAATATCTTCATTTTTAGCACATTGGCAAATGAATGCATTTAGCAAAGTATACCAGTCTCACAAGCTGCCTCTCAATCTGGACCTGTGGAGCTGAGCGAAAGCACTGCAGTGACAAGGAGAGAGACGGTGAGAAATCAAGAGTACATCTGCAGACAATGCAAACATGTTGTAAAACTGCTTCTGGACCTTAAGCCAGGTCAAGACTAATCCTATTGCTGATTCAGTTCTGTAGAGCCAGATAATAAAACCCACTACACTGATCAAAACAGAGAGGTACAGTTGGGTTCTTCTGTCCCAGGACTGTCAAGGCTGGAATTCAAACCTGGGATTTCACCCTTATGATAGGTTCTTTCCTTTGTTTTCCTTTGGTCCTGATTCACATTGAATACGCCTTGCCAAAGAATTCAGGAAAACACTTTTTGGTATCTTTGAAGGAAATGGAGGCCAAGAAATCAGAAAATGCTTTGCTGTTTAGCTTTTAGTATTTATAAAACCAGGAAGCCATCACTTACGGGCTTGCCATCCAAAGGCTAAATAGACAGAGGAAGTGGTGTTCTCACATTGTTAATGGATCAGTGGGAAGCACAGTAATGCATTTCACTAGCTAACATATTTAAAGACATAACTTGCGTGCACGAGAGTTTTGATGTCTCACTGTTGTAAACATGGTGGCTACTATGCCCCTAAGAATACTGTTTTTCTAAATCCTAAATTAAAAACACATAGAAAGGGAATAGGGGAGATTTAACAAATTAAATCAGATGAGAGAAAACAGTGAAAACTGCATAAAGGATAACAGAAAACCTCATTAGTGGAAACTAGCAAAAACTGTGAGTTTCATAGAAACAACTATCAGAGCATGCTGGGACAATGAAGTGGCTTTTGATTAAGGATGCCTTTTTATTTGAATGCAATGTAGCAGAAGAAACTTTCCATGGGTTACAGGACACCTGTGTACTGACCCAGTGAGGTGGGGCATCTTGAGTGTCTTCCGAAGCAGGACTGGGCAAAGAGCAGCTGTCACCTGACTCTGGTGACAACATTCTCTCTGTTGTCCTTCAGGGGTTGCAGGCTGCCTCTCTTCAGAAGCAACCAAAAACTTCAGTCAGGCTTAGCACACGGAGCAAGCAGAGCTTTGTGCATTTCTAGAAGAACAGGCAGACACAAGCAGCGTAGGAAGGAAGAAAGAACGCAGAAAAGATAACAAGAAGGCTAGTACAGCACATTTTTTAAAGGAAAATAGAAGTGTTATTAAAACACACACAAAAAAAAAGCTGAGCAAAAAAGCTTACAGGGTGAGTGTGAAACAGTTTCATCAGTGAGAAATGGAAAGCAATTCTGAGCTCATTGTTTTAGCACAAGAACATATTTTTCTACTTTGTGCTCACTGTACTCACTCATGCCACCCTTGTGCCATAGCACGTACAGCTCAAAATGGACATCGTGTCAGCATCAGCACAAGTCACTAACTTTTAAAGGGTGTCCCAGAAAGTAGGAATGAGACCTTATCACCTTCGCTACTTTGGAAAACCTAACCCGTTAACATGCCAAGACTTCAGCAGAAGACCAATAAGGCTGAATAAAATCCAGTCCCTGTGGAAGAATAACAGAGTAAATGCTCAGCCATCTGCATGATGCTGCTGAACACAGATGCCAGTAGATGACTGTCTTTGATCTAGTCTAGCAATGGTGTGATGTTGAGTAGCATAAGAAAAAAACCATCAGCAGACTCATAGCCCCTGGCATACCTGGGGCAGAGATGGGTAAGTACGAGAAAAATCCAACTGAGTTTGCTTCTGAGCCCTCATGGCAGAGCTCTGACAAACTGACCAATTTATGTAGGTAAGTTCTTATGCCTGAGTAATTGGAGAGTGAAGGAGAATGAAGGAGAAAGTTCTGCAGTTTGTAAAATGGAAAGGGGAGAATGCAAATTACACCCTGTAACAAGCAATACTTATTTTTCCTCTAAATACACTCTTCAGTGTGACTTTTTCAGCTGACAGGCACCTCATCTGGTATGTAATTTAAATTCCCAATTGTTTTCCAAGTATTACATACTTAATTTTCTGCTTTGTCTTTTGTTAGCATTATCTATGACTGAGTTATCTACCTCTGGTCAAGGAGCATGAAACAGTTATGCAAAGCATGAATGGATAGGATTGTTTCAAGCCAAATACAGCATGGATTAGGCAAATGGAAAAGTAAATCTATGACACTTACTATCTTGCATTCTTATGTCACATCTCCTTGTCATGCCAGAAAAGGTTGCTGAGCTTCCAGGGTCTGTGGGTTGCTGGAGCACAAATAACTCTTACCCTCTGACTGCCTTCAGCACACCTTACAGAAAGGCTGGGATGAAAGGAAAGTACAGGAAAACTTCTGTAAACTGGAGCTTCCAACTTTTTGGCAAGCCAGTACGAGCTCATCAGTACAGCCAAGTAACTGCATTAGTAGTCACAGAATCTTTCAAGATGATGAAGTCAACTTGAGAATTGAGAATTTGGACCTTCATGGGAAATGTACACCAAAGCAAAAAAAGTTGCTGCTTCTGCACGCTCCTTTTAGCAGACTCTTTCCTATTGTTTATTTTGTTTAAGTAAATGTTTATTTCACAAACTGAGCAGTAAGCCACATGTCTTCTGATGATTAAGATTGGTGTTAGAAGTTTTAAGAGCATTTCCTATGATGGATATATCCCATTAGTCTGTATTTTATTGGAGACAGCTAACCATCAAACTCTGTAATAACCTTGAAACACTGAATGTTTTAACTCATTGACTTCAGATTACACATTCAAAACTTTGTGAATCACATCAAGTATTTATTTCCAAAGGGTGAGATTAGAATTCAAACTAAACAGAACACAGATGTAGTCTGAAGTCAGCTAGTTAAAATTAAAAATACACTAGCAAGTAGTATGTGCAAGAAGGAAAGGAACAATAGGATAAAAAAAAGATGGATTTGTGATGAACCTGGATGCAGACACTATAAAGGGTCCAGCACAAAAAAAAAAGACACCAACTTGTCATCAAAGGAACATATTTGCAGGAATCTTGTACATACAGGGTTTCTAAAATACAGGACACATGAGTAGAATAACAAATATAATCATAACATTAAAAACTTTCTGTGAAAAAATGCTGGAAGAGTTTGTGGTGTTTCATTGAGCAAACAATATTCAAATATGGAAAAGGTCAGAAAAAGAAAGCAGACACCAGATTTATTCTCCATATGCATTTATAATTGGATGAGATATAACAGGCTTATTACAGCAAAAAAAAAAAAAAATTAGGTAAGACATTGGAAAATCTTTCTAACTAAATAAAAATGGGTAGGGGAATGGATTCCTATAATCTTTCTAAGCATCTCCATCATTGCAGTTTTTAAAGAATAGATCAGACAGACATTTAAGCTGATCTGTATAGACAGTTATGCCTCAGAGGAAGGATGAAACTGTGTCTTGAGACTCAACTGTGCCCACTTTTTTTTATGGTGTGTAGCCAGACGATTTTTTCTAAATGTATTTTATCATTTGTATGTAATGCAGTGCCAAACACATTAAAATAAGGCTGCTTAAAGTGTGTATGGAAATAAACTGATCAAACTAATTTTTATATTTTTCCACTCATTATGGAGCTATCATGCTGAAACAGAATACAAAATGGAGTGTGGAATGAATGCTCACTATGGAGAAGCAAAAGAAAATAATAAAAAAAAATACAATACGTCCACTTGTCATGGAAAATGTTTTCTGGTAATAAAGCTTTCATTTCCGCAGTACTCTTCTACTAGGAGTTTCAAAGACCTTTCAGAAATTTTCTTAGCACCCCTGAGGCACTTTGGGAGGCGAGACCACAACTGTGCAACTTCACACTGAAGACAGAAGCCCCGATATGCTCAGGTCAAGCTCTAAAAGCTGCTGGCTCTCAGCAGGGCTGGGCCTGCACTCCTCCAGGTGCAGCTCATCCCCTCCCGTGTCATTGTCTCTCAACTTCACTGTCACTTGTCAACTTGCAGAAATGTCTCATTGCTCTCACCCACACTTCAACACGGTATACCACCTTCTACAATAGGAATAAATGTTGATTTACTGTCCTTTCCTGAATACCTCAATCAACACACCTCTACAGAGTAAATATCTATCAGGGACTTCTATAACAGAAAGGGTAGTTGGTATTTACTACCAGCAAAAGTAATATTTGTGTATATTTGGTGTATTTATATATAAATATAATACAATAGTATAAAAATACATGAATTTATATAAATAATTATTGAAAAAGAAAAAATAATTATTGAAAAAGAAAACAATTGTATTCCTTTGATCTGTATTGTATTCCTTTGACACTTCCTTTGAAGTGTCCTGCCTTCTCTCTTTAGGACAGAGACCCAAACCTGTGCATGTTTGTACAGCACACTGGACCACTGAGTCATTGCTCTTGGCAAGCATCTCTCACTGACATTATAAAGGAGTAATATATTACACACTGTGTCTTGATGCTACAGTCATAGACTCTCAAGTCCTGAATTTGCATGAAGTTTATAAACTTGACTTGGTGCTTGTTCAGGTATTTTCAAAAATAATTGTTTAATATTGTTATTGTTTCACCAGTTTACATGTCTGCTTTAAGTTAGCAATGAATACTTGGGCCATGCAAATAGTTGTTGCTGTAAATGAATATTTCTCCACGTTCATATTATTTTCCTTCTACAAATTCTCAGATGTAAATCCATTATAGTAAGTCTGTCTGTTTACAGACAGCTGGACATCAATGTCAATCTGTTAAATGTCTGTATAAAAAATGAGTGGATGTCTGGTATTGGGTAGATTTGCTTTCTAAAAAACCTTAACTTTCCACTAATATGCCTTTTATTGCCCTTTAATATCACACTTTGTGTATCACTGTTAAAAGAAACAGCAAGAAGTGCTTACACAATATAGGGAAAAAACCCTCCCAACTCTCTAAAAATGACAATAACCTTAGCAAAGGATATTTCGCTATTTCTCTAAAATTAATAACTAGCTGGGGTTAATGGCCACTGGCTTCACCTTAAGCCCTCAATTAATCCCTGAACCTCAATTGTTATTACCTAATTGACTTAGTTTAATTTCATTTTAACATTTCAAAGTGATCTTCCTAAAATCACACTGACAGAGTAACATGGTCTCTGTAGATATGCACTGACATGGTTCCAATACTGTTACTTCATCTCCATACGCTTGCATTGACATTTCATTTTGCGTTGGCATCGCAGTGCCACATCTATGGATCTGTGCAGATGACATGTGATTGTTCACATGAGGTGAAAGCCTGGCCAGGAGCGAGGGCAGGCTGGCATCTTATGCAGGGTCATGATGCCTGCTGAGAATTACTGTTACCATTTTTAATAATTGTTGTCATTACAAATATTATTTTTATGTTTGCAAACAGAAGAAATATCTAATTTCACTTGAAATCTTCCTGGCTTTTTTAAATAAACACACAAACAAAAATCTTTGGACTTAGATAAAATTAAAAACCTAGCCTGGAAAATGCACCAGGTAATGTATTAAAAAGAGCTTTATTGATATTACTACTTCATGCTTATTTGAGGCTGCAAACCAATTATGCAAATCTAGTGTATTTAAATATCATCATATAAATGCAAGTAGTTGAATACTGTAAGATGCAACTCTAAACTGAGAAATCCTCATAAAAATAGGGCATAAAATAAAGTCTTTTTATTATGTGGAAAAGTTTTTGAAAAGTCTTTTGAAGCTCTTTGATCCAGCTCTGGAATAATTTTGGAAGATTACTATTGTACAAAACCCATAATTTATAGTAGCTGACCTCAGCTGCTCTTTGTATAACAGCCATATATGAAACAATAGCAGGAAAGTAAAAAATACAAGGGGAACTAAAACTGCTCTGTTTATTATGTAGCTCATAATTACATCTTCCTTATTTAATCTTTTGAATCCTGGCATGTTTTTAATAATACAGGTTCAATTAATATTTACTATACACAGGAGAGTTAGTTTTGAGTAACGCATTTAGACTATCCAAACTTTGTGTAACTTGTGACCTTTCCCTAACCTAAGCGAGGTCTATTTTATACAGATCGTACTAGATAGACGGTTTCTCTATAAATGGTGAAGTTGCTGCCAAGCTCCCATTGTTAGCTAGTTCATTTTTCAACAGGCACACTTTAGGTTCCTATCACACCACTGTAAAGAGCAAGCCCTTGAGGTTTCTTCTTTTGTCAATGTAATAAAAAGGTTATTTCTGAATAACTTGCAAATCCACAACAAATGGCCCTTTGTGACTTAGAATAACATGATAGGAGGAATTTTTTATTGCTGTTTTTGCAGGCAGCCTCCCATTTTATTTTCTAATATTAAATCAATACTTGAGCAGCATTTGTCCTAATGTAATTTATCTCATCCCTGAAATAACAAACTCATGTTTCTAACAACTGTTACCTTAGCTAAGTATTTACTATCTAACAGCAGAAGATCCCTTTAGAATAAGCTATCCAAACAGTAAGACTACATCAGATGAAGCAACATCAAGAATCAAGTTAAATTCTGCGTACTTTTTGTTGACCCTTGAGTAGCTGTTATCAACTCTGGTAAATAACAACAACGTGTAGGATGTACAAGCTTTTGCCAAATCGACTGTGATGTGGAAATGGGGAGATCTTTGCCACTCCAAACTAAGTAGATTTTGGCACAGGAAGAAAGCTAAACCTTCAACTCAAACAGATCTCCTTGGAGAAGTCCTGCACAAACAAGGCATGAACTCCCAGAAAGCAAGGCTCCTGAATAAAAGAAATGCTTTAACAGCTGAATTCCTAATACTGCCTATGCCTGTTTTCTGGTAGTATAGAGGCACTACTAACTCAGTTCTTTGTACAAATGTACTCTCAATAGAGGAGTGAGTGATTATTCTGCACCAGTGTTCTGCTTGGTGAATACTCCAGGCCTGCAGAAATGACCTATGTTTCATAACAAGAGAACGAAGAAGAGCATCACAATGGTTCGCCATTACAAAACCATGTGGAAATTTGAGGACAGTCTCCTTGGAATCTAGAGCTACTATTTAAATTAGAGTAAGAGTAAAATTGCTTTAGGTGGTTGGTCATTCCAAATATATACAGGAATGGAAACAGCACTCTTCAGATGTAATAACAGAAACAGAATCAGGTAGTAGAAAACATAGGATAAACCTTTCAAACAGGACACGAGCAAATGGGAGGATACTGAATAGATGTGAAATGGTTAAAATAAGACGGAAGATTAAAAGGGGAGGATTGAGAAACAAATGGAAAGAGGCACGAAGAGTCTTTTGCAGTAGTTTAGATGGTGGAGAAATCCAAAAGCCAATACCAGGAAAGAATATCATTTCAAATGAGCAAATACAACAGAACAGAATGAAAACTATTAATGAACTACCAGCACTATTAATGTAATGAGGTAAGCACAATAAGACATTTGGTCCCTTTTTGTCAGCTTTAGATGAAAGTTCTTCTGCTCTGAGCTGTCTTTAGGGAAAGATTTATTAAACTCATACTCACAGTGTGTCCCCAGAATACAGGAACGGCAAAACCTCCGTTTTCTTCCTAGACTAGAGTGTGTGACCCATCATTGTGTTGCTCCTCCTATTCAACCAAGTTTTACTTCTCTGCTCAATACAATTACATCAAGTCCTAAAGCTCAGAACAGGCCTTATAACAGTGGTTGTAAGAGCAGATGCTTGCAAGTCTATATATGCCAATGAGAACATCATTCAGTTTTATGTTCACTTCTGTTTTCTGGCTTGGCATAATTCATTAGCACACTCTACAGAACACTCCATAAAACTGAATTTGGCTTTAATGTTAAGGTTCTAATAGCCACAACACTGTTTAAGAAAACAAAACCAAGAAAAAACCCACAAACAGCAGTGCCGCCTCTTTAATATTAAAGCTGATGTTTACATCTGATGAACAGAGAAAATACCCAAATGAGAGGTTTTTTTGCAGTACACAAGTAGTAATAATAAAACAGTCATAATTTATTTTTATGTTTTGCTTTCAGCATTTAAAATAGTGACACAGGATAGTTTTTGTAGTGGCAGAACTTTTTTGATAATATGCAATGAAATTAGTACAGTATATACACTTTTGTGGCTAATTTCAGCCTCATTCTAATATGAAGACTTTTAAAGTGGGCAATATATGAAGATGAGTTCAAAGCTCTGATTAAAGACATTCACATTGCTTTGCAACCTGTTATATCACAACACTAGGTAGAGGAATAAATAAACAAATATAAGCCTAACCTGATTTATCTGTGTGTCTCCACATAAATTTGTTTAATGTAAAAACAAATAAAGCAAAGCTTTGATGGAGGTTAGCAGAATTTTCAACATCTGTGCAGATAAATTTAATTTATTCAAAAGGAAAAAGCAGCATTAGTGTATCATGTAAAAGCTGATTTAAATGATTTCATACAACAGAAAGCATATGCAGTAGCTAAAACAAATTCTGTTTGCCTTAAAAACCCATTTCACTACAACAACCATTACTTCTGGATTTTCTACTATGATAGTGTTCAGTTATTTCTTCTTTTTTCTTCTCTTCTTGATTTTACACATTCCACTAACCTAAACCATAGTTTAAAGACCCGGGGGAGCAACACCCTAAATGCAGTGTGTGTGTAGCATCAGGCAGGTACACTCACAGACAGATTCTGTGTATCTTTATGGGCAGATCCTTAAAGCTGGTCAGGTAAAATAAGCTCAGCACAATACCTTAAGTAATTGAACATAAATGAGTTACAGATGTTTGAATATTTTTAAAAAATAAATCTCTTCACCCTAACACATTTAAACCCCGGAAAATATACAACATTAACTCACTATAGTGGAGTTATACTAGCTTATCTCTGCAGCAAGAGACAGAATACTAAAAGATTAAAGGTATTATTTCTCAAAAATGAAAGATTACTCAAATTGATAAAGTCCTGTCTGAAACTTACAAGAAAGTGCTAAGGTGAGAACTAAAAATTAAAAAAAAAAAAAATACTGCCTATGCATCTGAAAACTACAGCTGAAAAACTCCTGAATAGGATTAATATCCTTTCAACTCAAGGCAAGACTGTAAAAAGTCTGCACATGATTTTTGAGATAATACAGGTGCACAAAGTATCACCTCAACTGAAAAATGGTGATGAATACGCATTGCAATGTTTTAGAAGCCATTTTATTCTGGAAAAGGTCATCAACTTGTGCTTCAGGGAGACTGTTACCACACCTTTAATTCTACAACAGAATCCACAGCTCATCTCCTCAGAGAATCTGAACATGATGAGTGTACATGCAAATCTCTCACTGACATTTTAAAATATTTTATCCTTTCCTGAATACCAGTTAGCAAATAGAAGTGTATTGAAGTGTCCAGCCCAACAAGCTGCTGTCACTAAAAAATGTCTAACTGAGAGCACAAACCTGAGACCCAATCCTGCCCCTCTGAGTGGTGATGTGGATGGAAAAAGAGACTCAACTCAAAACTTCAAGCAGGGCTAACACCCACCTCAATGAACTTCTGATCTTGGTGGTTCTAACAAGACAAAAACAAGGCTCGTACAAAAAAAACAAGTACACAGGAAACTTCTGTCCATTTGTGTGCTTTATTTGTTTTGTGGAACTGATCCAGTATGAAGCACTGTTTTATCCTTTTTTTAATTCCCCGTCTTGAACACCAGGATGGTAAACTCCTTCAGAAATAACTCATATAGAGAGCCCCTGCATGTTGTTCTTTCGGACTTCAGTGTGACAGAAATTTTTTGCGGTACCTATAGGGGTCAAGACAGATTCCTTGCTTAGTCAGATAAGGGAAGAATTTCTAGGTATAGATTTCCCGGTAGTAGGGGAGAGAAAACTACTAAACCCCACACAAAAGTACCCCCAAACTTCACAGGCTAATACAAATAACATAAAACCTGTCTTCTTCAATTCCACCCCTCTCAAAATCCCCTAACTTGGATTATTTTTTAACTGTTAACTAGGGATTCCATTGTTGATTTTAACAATCTGTGACAAAACACATACACCAATTATTGTCTCAGAATCTGGCTAGTTACTGTAACAGCCATGATCCTCTCTTACCACTTGGGCTTTACCAACATTGCATTATATTGTTTTAAGGCCCCCAAACAAGTAATTACGAAATCTCTGCATCACTGTAGGTGTTTTAGTCACATCACTAGCACATAGTGAAATCATAAAAAGCACTTAATTTTATAGGTGACTGTAACAGGGATAAAAACTGAAAGCTCCACCTTTCAGCCTCTGCATTTTTGTCTTTGTTTAGAATGCTTGAAGAAGCCATCCGGAAGGAAGAAAGATTATGAGTATCTCAAAACTAGCTGTTTGACAGAGACAGAACTGCTGATAATGAGTGGGTTGTGTCTGTCTTTTTTGGCTGATCACAACAGAGGTCTGAAGCAAAACAGAAACTCTTGATATGTTTATGTAAAGCAGCAGTAGCGTAAAGGCGGGCAGCAGGAGTTCAGCTGAAGTTCAGGGCAGATGCTGCCATTAGTTTACACGGCAGGAAAGTAAAATTGCTTCCGGATTTACCTCTTCCTCCCAACATCAGTGTTGAGCCATGCTGTGTCGCAGAGTCACAATGTCAGTAGGGAAGCAGTCTTTTAGCAGGATACCACGTTCACGATGGCAGTCCAGCTCTTCAATAAATCCGTACCAGTAGATGACTAATCCAGGGCCAAATCTATTAAGCAAAAAGGAAAAATGGACTTATGTGTTAGGGGAATTTTAATTTGTCACCTCTGTGATTCCAACACAAATCTGGTAATTTCACTGCAAAAAACTGGAGGGAGTATTTGACCTCCATTTAATTTTCAAATTTTGAATTTGCAATTGATCAATGTCAGTAGTACCTGATCCCACGAATAAAAACAAAGAGTCCAGTTCAGAGTTTCAGCTTTTTCTTTTGAATACTCTGAACATGTCAGTAAAAAATACCTATGTATTAAATACTAAGTAACATTCAGTAATTGTCTCATACAGAGAAACCTCATTTGCCATCCACTCTGCTCTTTTAGATTTGTGTGTGCAGATGTTAAAAACACAAGGGCTTACACATGTTCCAGTTCATTCGAATTATAATACCATGAAGGTAACAATGAATCCTTAAAATATAATCTCTACAATGAGCTATTATTCAGGTAGTTATTAATATAAAGCACAATTCAGAAGAAATAGAAAGTTCGTGCTGAAACATCTCTGAAATGTGCCTCAGGAATTCCTCAGATATTGCTAACTCTGACTGATCCCCACTAGGCAATCTCAGGAAGTAGCCCCATGGACTATTTTACCCATCAGGAAGTTCAGACCTTCAGGCTGGGTTCATAAAGAAGTAATCACTATCAATCACTGTGTACTGCGATATGTTTTGCACATCAGTTTCACGTTTTTCCTACTGAGAGCACTTAATTAAAGGGCAGCACTACTTCTGGTGTAGTGTTGCAGGAATTTTACAGTGGAATCATAAATTATGAATGTTGGGTTAGTAAAAGGATGTCTAAAAACAGAACTGCTTTCTGTAGTCTAACATTACAGCAGTCTGTACAACATTAGGCCAAAAAGCTTTTTCTTTCCTTGATTTATTATATGCTGTAGTGAACTTGCCAAAACCAACAGTGCAGGATGAGCTGTTAGGTACCGTCTGTACAAGAAAAAGTTCAATAGAATGTCATGTTATGGTTTATATGCAGAGTTGTACTCAGGACTCAACCAATATGGTAGCAAATTTTTGTAATGTTTAATTATAATAAATATGTGCCGCGGGGGAGGCATGGTAACCTAAATGTCCACTGAGCAGACAATACAAGCACTCAAAGCCATGGGTAGTGCCAGACTGGCTTCATGAGGGTGGTTTCTTTCCAACAATGCGGGGAAAACTCTATTTGATGTGCTCACGTAATGGAATAGGCATCAAAGGAAGAAGAAACCCCTGTGGCTTCCTCCTGCAGTTTCAATTAGATACGGTACTCTTTTGCCTGAAACTGCCGCAGAGCATTGTAACATTTTGGTCTATGGCTACTACTCTTCAACCTCCAAGTGGCCACAGTTCAGTGGCAGAGTAAATTACCCCTCAGCACAGCTGAAACCACACTGGCAAATATGCTTTTTGCAACTGAAAGGTGATATTCTAAAGTTGAGAGGTTAAAGCTCTGACACATCTGTTTGTACTAGATAGCATATCCTAACATGTTTGGCAATAAATACAGCACAGACTAAGAAGTGGCTAATATGAAGGGTGATGCTGCCTGTTTTGTCTGGGCTGCCTACAACTTCAGCTTCTGTGGACTTCTCTCCATTGGCCTTTGCTTAAGTTCCTGTGGGGCCAAAGTATGCAGAACCTCATTGTGCCCACAAGCCCAGTGAGGAGCGAAGGGCCAAGGCAAGGGAGACCAAGGACTGATGCTTGCAGCCTCTGGTGAGAGACAGCAGTTTGCTGATGCAGGAGAGGTCCCTACTTTTGTCACCTCACAGACTGTGTATCTGTTCCCACATCAAACAAATACAGAAATGGGTAACTGGATGGGGAAGATGCACTAACCAAAATTATTTTAAAAGCCAAAAATCCCCAGAAGATAGGGAACAGACCTTACATTTCTAATGGGCTATTTTGTGCTAGGCAGAAGGTATGAAATGTATGCAAGTAGTTACTCATTACGAGCACATGTGCCAGGTAAAATCCTGATGCTAATGAGCAGCTGCTCACCCAAGTTTTGAAGGGCTAATATTGCTGTGTGGCAGTCTGAATCCCCCATACACCATAAAATGCATGTGGCACTGCACTTTAATAATTTGTTTAGTTATTTTTTGAAACTGTAATTTTAAATAAAATTACTATTTCAAGACACCTCAAAAGGCTAATTTATATCTTGTGAGCAAATCACCTCAGCTTAGGCACATTTTTTGAGGTGCTTAAAATTATATTCAGAAATAACAAATTTGATAATAAAATGGTATAAAAGAACATCTATAGATTGGTAATGGCAGGAGCAAGTACATCTTTAGCACGAAAAGATCCATCAATCCTGCTTTTGACTGTGGTGTTAGAGCAGAACTTTGTCCTGTGCTGTCTAGGTTGCACTTTTTCAACTCTATTGTGTCATTCCTTCTATTATAGCTCTATATCACACAGCTCATGTGTATGATCACATAAAAACCCATGCCATACCTTTGTTTAAAAACACTTAAGTGCAGTACTTAAGACCAAAATTAACTTGTTGGCACATTAAGCATTTCCCACTATCAGGAACTCCTGCTGCTAAGTGCTAATTTCTCTCTCATTAACACCCAGAGTTGGCAAACCACAAACAATGCCACTGGTTAATTACTGCTGCCTTAATTTGAAAAGACACTTAACCTTTTTGTGTAAGGGGATGAGGTAGGGAAGTGTAACCTAAAAGTAAGAACTATACTTTTTGACTTCTTCCCAAGTGGAGATAGGACACCCTGAGGAACGAAAGTCAGTGCTGTGAATTAAAAAGTAAAGCTACACATTGATTTCTTGTATCGGTTGTAACATTGAACAAGTTACTGACTGACCGTGGTTTACAACCGAGAATGAACCAAAATGACAGAAGGATTACTTGGTAATGCTATGGAAAGCAGATGCATTCAGTAGCTCAGAAGAGCATAGAAAAAACTTTGAATGTACCACTTGATTCTAAAACTGTACAGATATAAGATATGCCAGGTGATCTTATTTCATAGCAAAGACACATTGGAGAAAGTTTAGTATGTAACAAACTATTGGACTCCTATAGATTTTCTTCGTGCTGAGAAAAATTGTATAAATCCCTGAAAATACGCTTGTATTTTTCCTCCACTGTCTTTAGTTTTTAGGTGTTAAAAGCTTAGGTGTGAAGGAAAGTGTCTGAAAGTTACATAAAACTAGTTTTAGCTATTCAAATGAAAGTACTGCTTTTAGAATTTTACTTTTTTAAGGGGTTCCTTTTAAAAGCTGAAAAGAAATCCAAGTAACTAAGGTTTGGTTAATTCCATGCAGTAAAAATAAAATAAATGGGAAATATAGAGGCAAGGTTCCTTCAGAACATAATAAACACAGCAAGTGAAAATTGTCCACACAGGTTGCATCAGTTTACCTTAAAATCAACCAATGAATAGTTAACTACCATTACATAAATCCCAGTTTAGTCATTGTCCACTTTTGACATTAGAAGTTGTGACTACAAGACAGCCAAAGACAACTCAGCTGCACTTGGGGTATGAGTAGCAGAAGTGCCAAAAGGGAGGCAGACAGGCTTATGACCCCAAGGCATGGCAAGATGAGGGCAGCATTACCAAAGCTTGTGGATTACTTTAGGCCTAATTTAGGCTTGATATAGATGACTAAATTTAGTCTAAGTACTAAAGGCAGCAGATGGTGTCTTTCAAAGAATCAACTGAAGCATTTGAGATAGAAAAATACAGTTTGAGTGTAGTTAAATATAGTTGCAGTCTCAACAAGTTCTTTAGATAAAACTTACATCTGACCATACTTATTTGCTCTAAGTAAATCAGGTTTGCACTAATTTCAGATTGTTCAGAAGAACTCTTGTACTGGTTTAGTCACACAAACTTTGAAAGAAACCCATAGCTAAAGTAGTACACTAATAATCCTGGGACACTGAGCTTTGTTCTGGAAAGGAGTTTCACAGAGGTACACTGTAAAGCCAGAAGGCAAAATTCACATAACCCAAAGGCAAATGGTTGTCTTAAGAAAAAAGCCCAAAACCAACAAACTAAACAAGGGATCACTTAAAAAAAAAAAAAATAGAAAAAAAAGGAAAGGAAAGAAAACAACTAAGTAAAATATGGATCTGGGTTTAACTTGCCCTCCAGTTGAACCCGTTTTGTGCTAGAACAGAAAAAAGATTTTTATTTATTTATCAAAGTGGCCTAGTAGGCTCACACATATTCCCCTTCACTTCAAGAGAAACTACTTTCTAGTAATGTCTTTCCTTCTGGAATGTCTGTGTGAGGTCCATACCAGCTTCTAAGGATTTGCCTAGACATGTGGCTGTTGTGAGGTGATTTTTTCACCCTCACAAAGGCTTGCATGTGGTTTTATGAAAAAATGCATTTTCAACACATTGCTTGATACTGAACAGAAACGTAAAACAACTTGGAATTGTTTTTATATAGATGTTCACTTCATTTACTCTTAGTCTACTTGTTATAGATATGCTGTATGCATCTCAGCATAATGTAAATAATTTGAATTCCAAAAGACTCATAATAAAATGCTGGCATATGAATTATTATTTCTAATAAGCATGCATTTAAACAAATATTTTATCAAATGGATTCAGGCAAGTATTAATGTTATGAAAGTATAACACTCTACCTGGTTGGTGATTTTAATTATGAAGGTCACACCTGAATGTGTCTTTTAAGGATTGCATTCTGGTCCCTCACTTTTCAATGTCAGCTAAAAAGCTGGCTTTGTTTCCTTGTTTTTCATTTTAAATACAAAACAAACCAGAGCATTACCATTTGCACATCACTACTTATTTTCTGGGGAAGGGGAATTACAGAAGTCCACAAATAAATTATTACATTCTAAATCAACTTAATATTGTTCTTCAGAATCACAGTTGTGAGTAAACAGGTTTTCCTTGTAGTACCAATAAACCCTGAAGATAAAGAAATTAACCTCCCTATAAAAACACATAGTAAGTTTACTGTTTAAAGACACTCAGCTTTATTTTAGTGTACTGATAGAAGTCTCATTTGTGGCAGCAGAGGAAATTTAGAAATTGGCAGAGTTAGGCTAGTAGGCAACAACTACAGACCACATTTTTGAATAAGGTCAATTGGCATCAGTCAGCCAACTTCCTTACGTCTAGACCAGTTTACTACTGCTGATGACACAGCATTATATATCTTGGCAAACATTTAAGAGCCTCTGCTCAGAAATGTACTTTGATTAGCAAGAAACCTTCCATTTAAACAGCTACTGCAATTCTAATGCAGAATAGTTTATACCAAGGTATTTTTTTCTACCATTCATTTACACAGAGTTTTAAAATCAAATAAAGGCACTTGTGCATGAAGACAGTATATTTTAAAAATTCTGAATGCAATTTAAAGGTAACGGTGGGTTTAATTATTCCCGTCAGTTTCCAAATCCTCCACACAATTTTGTGATCAAGTGATACCCATACAGGACCTTATTACTATGACTTCATGAAATCTGGTTGAAAGAAAGGAATAAAAAAATCCAGTACTTAGCAAAATCAAGTAACTGAATGATAGTTTTTGCTTTAAAAAGCTGACTCTTAACCTGCAACCCATAAGGCTGCAATATTTTTGTGCCCAACTCCCTTAAGCTACTTAACACTGATTTCCTACAGTAGCAATTGCAAAAAAAGAAAAAAAATTGCTGGCAAATGTGGCTCAAGAAAGTTTAACAAGTTCTGATCACATACTTTTAAAGACAATAGGAAACTTGTCCATGGCATGACCAAGCACTACATCATACCTCACACATAAACGTTAGCAGAATGTCTCAAGGATCCAGGCATCCAGCTCATGCTGCTTAAGGTAAAATTAAGCAAGTAAAACCTAATCTGCTTTAAGCTTTGATGTTACCACAGTAGTTGGGGGAAGTCTTATTTTTACTGAAGACAAGGAAAAAATCAAAGTCTACTAATATTCTGTGTGACTCCCATTTCCAAGGTGGTTTTGACTCAAAAGTGGGACTTTCTTTGGGCTGAGAAAGGCATTTCCACGAATGCCAGAAACTGATGTTATTTGCAGTTGATGTGGAAGTCAGAGTTGTCAGGTGAAAAAAAAGGTGGATGGAAACTCCTATCAGTCTCTACAGTCACACCTCACTCAGATGTGATTAAATCTTAATGAGATTTTTTTCACACTAGTTGTCTTTTTACCTCTGCAATGAGACTGTTAAAGCCTCAATCAAATTGCAGCATTTCATCAAACTTATAATATGATTTAATTGCTTTTGACATTTTGAGAAATAAAAACAAATCAAGTGATATTTATGTGGACATAAGGGAGCATTTAAAATATTTTATAATTTTCCATAGCACAGTTTTAAATGCATATTAATAGACTGCACCAGAAACTGTGCAAGTCACTGTCATTAAAATATTAAAAATACAATGTAACTTTTAGCTGCATAATACATTTTTAATAAACAAACTGTCGAAACACATTCTTCACTTACACTTATTCATTCAGATCTAAGTACTGTTCTCCAGGCAAATAAAGGATTTTTATAATCCTCAATGACAACTTAGGCTTCTTTTTTTAAAATACAGTTCTCATGGAAATTAACTTTTAAAAACTATGATTAAATAACATTAAGGTTACAGTGATTTACAAGGATCAAGGCTTTCTAAGTGAAGACTGATGCAGTGAGTGAGAAAGAAAACACATACTGGCTTCAAGGCAGCTTGTCATTAAGAGGAGAGAGCCTTGAGTGAACTTTGAATTTCTCAAGTTCTGTTGGTTCATGTCCTAACATCTACTAAAATACACTTATTTTTTTAGTTTATGAGAAGTATTCCAGATGCTCAACTCTCAAGCAGTTGTGTGTACTTAAGGTACAACATTTTTTCTTTCAATCTCAGCATGTTCAAAAGCAGGTAGATGCTTTCTTTGCACATCAGACTGTAAGGTTATGTACTCTAAAGACACACTACAAGGTGACCCCATGCCTGCACTGCAGGATTGGGCTGATGTACTGAAAATTAACATAATACATCGACATTTTAGAACAGAAATTTTTAACCCTTATACTGCTGGACTGTTTCACAGAAATAATGGCCACATTTTTTTCACAGAATCAGGACGGTTTGGGTTGGAAGAGACCTTAAAGATAATTTTGTTCCAAGCCCCCTGCTGTAGGCAGGGGATGCCACCCACTGAGATCAGGTTGCTCAGGGCCCATCCAGCCTGACCTTGAACACTCTCAGGGATAGGGCATCCACAATCTCTCTTGGCAACCTGTTCCAGTGACTCACCACCCTTTGAGTAAAGAATTTCTTCCTAATATCTCATCTAAACCTGCCCTCTTTCAGTTTAAAACAATTGCCCCTTGTCCTTTCACTATCTGCCTGTGTAAAAAGTTGCTCTCCCTCCTTTTTATAATATCCCTTTAGGTACTGGAAGGCTGCAATGAGGTCTCCTTCGAGCCTTCTTTTCTCCAGGCTTTACAACCCATCTCTCTCAGGGTTTTCTCCATTGACAGGCACTCCATCATTCTGATGACATTTCTGGCTCTCCTCTGGACCCACTCTAACAGGTCCAAATCTCTCCTGTGCAGGGAACCCCAGGGCTGGATGCAGAACTCCAGGTGGGAGTCTCACAAGGGAAGATTACAGGGGCAGAATCCTCTGCCCTGCTTTAATGCAGGCCACACAATGTGCTTGGCCTTCTGGGCTGTGAGTGCACACTATTGGCTTCTTCTGGCTCTAGTGGGGATCACTTGGGTACACATCTTGGAATACAATGCATTTTGGCTGTCTGGGAAGATAGTTCCACTATCTGGCTTAAAGAGATAATAGACAGTGTTTCAGGTATGTTATTTGGTAATTTGGAGATAAATAAAATATTCTGGGAAATACAAGGATGCTACATCAGTTAACCATTTCAATACAGGGCAAAGTGACTTCAGGTACCCTGGAAGAGGGACATAACTAAGCAAAAGAAGCTCAACCAAAAAAATCTAAAATCCAAAAGGCACAATACAAAAAAAATTCTACATTTTCTTTTTCAGAAGCTTCAAAATTTCCATTCTGGTGTAGAAAGTCTAATATTCTATATTAGGTGTGGCATCTGTTTGTCCTTCGTAATTCAGGGTAAGCAAATTGTTTTGTAAGTCCATTAATGTGCTCCTGCTCAAAACAGTAACACCCTTCCAATCCTACAACATGTAGTTTGAGGACTAGTTTACTAAAGCAGCACTGCTTCTGCTTTAAGTTGTGCTACTTGCATTTACCAGTTAAGACATTGCAATGGTAGTGGTATTCTTAGAATAAACAGGGAACAAAGATGGTTGCTTGCACTGCAGAACTATTCCATATACTGCTGCTGAAAGCATCACTTTCTGATTAAATCCAGGCAAGGAATGTTGCTTCTTGAGGTACTTGTTTGGTACTCAGTTTCCCTTAGAAAACCTTATGCTTTTAGTTCTCTCTCCAGAGACTGCCAATGCAAGGCCACTATTGTTTGATTCTGCACATCTGAAGCTGTGGATCAGTGTTCAGAGGAGTTACTGAGGTTATTTCAAACATTTTGTTAAACTCACAGCAGCTTTCCCAAAGGAATGCTTGGCTGCAAACTACCTCTTATCCCGGGTGACAGAAAACATGAGAAAAGCTCTTGAGAACTGTTAGATTGAAGTCCAGGCAGCCACAAGTGCTGGTCAATTCATGTTGCCACTAGGTGATTAACAGTTGTTTATTTTTAGGGCTGGAAGTAACAGGCCAGCCTAAGGCCAGTGCAAGGTGATATCTGAATAATCTGTGAGTGCCTCATAGTTCACAGCAATTCTTTCTGTGCAACTGTTTATCTGGTGTCAGTGCTCACCAGAATGATAGGATATGCCAAAAATGCATTTAACCAAGGAGGCAGAACTGCTCTTACTGCAATAGATTTTTGTTAAATAATTATTATAAAACAGAACCAAACTAATTGGAAAAGTTTCTCAGCAAATTTTGATAGCAGAAATGTTGATAAATAAAGGCACTATTTACCTGCGTGTTTAGTATTTACTGAGTATAAATCTTGGAGCCAGCATTAAAGCTACCTCAGGACATTTTGAATGAATTATTAGACAATTCTGTATCTTCAAATCCTTATACACAAATATGCAATAAAACAAACAATGTAACATATGAAACAAATGGAGGACAGCTCATCTGTGCTTCCTGCTTTCCAGATCAGAGAATTAGAAGACCAGATAGTAAATCATGCTGAGTATCTCCACACAATGCTGCTTAGCAGTTAACTACGAAACATGCTATAGCCCGTAATTGACAGGCAGAAACATTTTATGTGTGATGCTGTACTTAAACTTACTGGCTTTTAAAATGTAAGTCACCTATCTGTATTAATCAGGGAACAGATGAAAAAAGAAGTGATATATCTGCTGCCCATTACTGTGGCATCTGATGCCCACCCAGAAGGAAGGTAAACACCTCCTCTGACCTTGAATAGTCCCACCACCTTTAGAATCTGCTGGCAAACTTTAATTGTGCCTGGCACACACTTATTTTTAATGCCTGAGGTTTCTCAGCTTGTCTCTCAGTTGATTCATATATCCAGTGTCTGTTCAAAGCACATTGGTCCTGGCCCATTTCATGTTTGAAAATAATTTGGGATTTAGTTGTTATTCAGAAAAGGAGTGCATCCTGAGATACACAAGTCTTATGTATCACCTGCAAAATATCTAGTCTCCCAGAAAAGATATTTTCACATGGTGGAAGTTGGAAACTGGTCCAGAGACTCTAGGAGACCACCAAGGCAATCTGTAGTAAGTGTTACATTCGTTATTAGGTGAAGTAAGTGCATAATGCGATGAGCAAAGAAATATACTTCCCTTTTCTGCCTTCTCTCTCCTTAACTATCCTAAACACAGAGCTCTACTGCACGCACCTTCTGAAAAATTCATACTAGTCAGATTTACCTACAAGTTATTTGTTCCTTCTCAGTATATACTAATACTAAACCAAATTGCATTTTAGCTTTCTTTGGTTACTATGCACCGGACTTTTCTGGGCTCATCATCAAGTTACAGAATTTTGTTCAAAAGGAAGACATAAAAATGTACCTGGCAATGTGGGTGAGCCCAGAAGGAGGGAGCGGAAGAACCAGAGGAAAATGCTATCACTTGTGAAGTCTTAAGAGCAATGGCATATTAATTTAGTTAGCCAGTGACATATTACACTCCATGCCTGATGAGAACTGAGGCAGAAGTCTTGAACATGATAAAATCACATAGTATTAACATTTTCCTTCATACAATTACACGCTGAAAACAGTGGAACACAGCTGGAATACATTCCCTTCCCTTCCCTTCCCTTCCCTTCCCTTCCCTTCCCTTCCCTTCCCTTCCCTTCCCTTCCCTTCCCTTCCCTTCCCTTCCCTTCCCTTCCCTTCCCTTCCCTTCTTTGCCATGCAATTGCCAGATTGCTAGGTAAATGAACATTGTTGGTTGGCAGACTTCTAATGGCATCAAAGACAGCACTTACAATCTCATTTTAGACAAAACAGAAAAAGTGTGAGCTATTGAGCTGCTAGTCCTGTTCAATTTCTTTTCCCTTTAAGACAAAAGCAAAACTAATAGAAAATAAAAGCAGCAACAAGAAGAAGAATAAACACAACATTTCCCTTCAAAGATAAATTCAGCTTGAGAAAGCAGCTTGAAATATCATGAACAAGTTTTACCAACCTTTCTGAGACTTGGCTAACTTCCACCTGAGCATGGCCACTCTGTTGTTTTTTTGGTTATTACATTAAATAAAAGCTCAGAGTAAGTAAATTAGGTGATCAGATTAGTATCTGTCCTGAGCAGCTGTCTTTCCCTCTCCCTTGTCAGCCAAAAATGGCAAGGCGTGTTTTTGTTTCTTAAAGTGCTTATTTCCCAGTCTTCTTGTATTTGTGCTTGCAATATCAAAGCAAACCATGAATTCAAAACATAAGGCAGGATAGTGGTTTAAAATGATTCCTGAATTCCACAGTTGCTGTACTCTTACAGGAACCTCTCAAGAAAGCTGTCTCTCACAGAAATCCACTTGTCAGGAACAGCTATAATGCAGCTTAAGTAGAGGTGCTGACATAAGGTTTCCATCTGCTCCAACCTCAATACAGATCACTGAATATGTTGAAGACACCTTCAACTTGAACTGAGTAATGGAGGACCAATATAGACAATAAAAGATTCTTGTCAGTGCCCTCAGTTTATAGCACTCTTGCAAAAGAGGTGTGGGTCTTCCTGTCTGTTCAAGCTAGACTGTCATTAGCTGGAAGGCATAAAAAACCCCAACCAAACGCCAACAACATACACACAAAAAAGAGGAAAAGTGAGTCAATAAATAAGAAGGAAAAGAGAACTGCACCACATTAAACAGTCAGTGAACATTTACACAATATCAACTACTTCCACTTCTAGGATCTCTATGTACCAACTACGGACTTTTGCCAAAGCTTTGAAAATATCTTTCTGTACCTTTGAGGTATCACATTATTACAAACCAGTATTTCTACACTGGAGGTAACTTTGTAGTTTGTAGGCTAGTATACCTCAGTTAGATATTACATATTACTACATACCAATACAAATATACTCAGCAAGTCTGGCACCATCTTCCTGAAGAATGAGATGAATCCTCAATGGTATCAGGAGCTTTTCAGTACCAAGTCTTTGCTATGCAGAATTTCCCAGTGACAAAGTTATTTCCATCAGGCTACATTGATGCAAACTGATTATCTTGAAATATCTTTATTACACTTGAAATTGTGTGGTATATTCTGCCCTGGTTACAAAACCAAGCTGCCCAGTCACAAAAATCAGCTGCACTGAAATCCTTCCCTGCTCAGAAGTACCTGACATCAAGATGTATAAATTGATACAGGTTTGTATACATTTTTTTCCCTCAAGCCTCCCTAGGCCTAAAGCACTAGGATGAACTGCAAAAGGAAAACTTGCACAGGTATTGCATTTTTGCTTAAGGCAAATAGGACTTCCAGTTTGGGATCAGAATATCTCTGTTTCCACAGCTGCTAAATCCACATTAACATTTTTAAAAGCTATTTCTAAAGCCATACCAATAGATTAAGCATTATTTTTAGTTAAGTTCAAAGAGAAGAAGTAGTACAGCTTTGCCTGTTCTACCTGATTTCACTATGGCAACAGCAGAAAAATGGTGAATTCAGGAGATTAAGAGAACTATAATTTCAGCTGAACCAGCAAAAATAAGAATTAAAAATTAATTTATAATTTCTTGATTACCTACAGGCACTTTTGAACCATTCTTTAATTAAAAAAAAAATCAAGTCAAGCCACATAGAAAATGATAGAAATGGTATAGAACAGCTTCTGTTTGCTTAAGTAATGTTTCCACTTTAATGTACTTATTTGCTCTCGTTTGCTTAACACTGCCAATATTTAGTACTGTGCAAATTTATGGAAATCTGACTTTAAAGAGCTTTGTGTTACTGAGTGATTTTTTAATTTTTGATATACTTATACTGAAGTGACTTGATGAGATTCTGGAATAAATGAAATAAAACTCAGTAGCATGTAATGATGTCTTGTGACATGCTGTGAGGTAATATGGTAGTAACATGTCATCACTGTGGGTAAAATAATCCGAATGCTTTTACTGTGGTTTACTTCATGCAAAAGTTGGTCCCATGACTACAAAAACTATGAATAAAACCTGATAGATCTTTTTCCCCATGGGCATTTAGGGACCACTGTGCAATTGCAGAATACCTTACTTATATGTTAAATATTTATTTATGTTAGAGGAACCTAAACAACAAAAAACCTAAACCTAAAAAACAAAACAAAGCCAAACCAGATACTATATTTAGACTGCTACTGTGTAAATACATTAAAAAGAATCACAGAATCACAGAATGGGTCAGGTTGGAAGGGACCACAATGGGTCATCTGGTCCAACCTCCCTTCTGTAACAGGGTCATCCCAGAGCACACTGCACAGGTTTGTGTCCAGGTAGTTCTTGAGTATCTCCAGTGATGAAGACTCCACAACCTCTCTGGGCAATCTATTCCAGTGCTCAGTACCTGCACAGTACCTGCACAGTACAGAAGTTCTTCCTCATATTCAGGTGGAATTTCCTGTGCATCAGTTTCTGCCAATTGCCTCTTGTGCTATTGCTTGGCATCACCGAGCAGAGCCTGGATTCACCCTCTTTGCACCCCCACTTCAGACACTGATAGACATTGATGAGGTCCCCTCTCAGTTGTCTCTTCTCCAGGCTGAACAGGTCTGGCTCCCTCAGCCTTTCCTTGTAAGAGAGATGCTCCAGTCCTTTAATCATCTTTGTTGCTCTCCGCTCACCTGTTCCAGGAGCTCCATGTCTTTCTTGTACTGAGGAGCCCAGAACTGGACACAGCATTCCAGATGTGGCCCCACCAGGGCTGAGCAGAGGAGCAGGATTACTCCCCTTCAACCTGCTGGCCATGCTCTTTCTAATGCAGCTCAGGATCCCATTGGCCTTCTTGGCCACAAGGGCACTGCTGGGTCATGGACAGTTTGTCATCCACGAGGACCCCCAGCTCCTTCTCTGGAGAGCTGCTTTCCAGCATGTCAGCCCCAGTCTGTACTGATACATGTGGTTATTCTTTCCCAGGTCAAATAAAATAATCTAATAAATCTAAATTTTAAAAAATTCTAATAAAAGAGCAGACATGGTGACAGTAAGGAAAAAGTTTTAAATTTTTTATATCAATGTCTGGAAGCCACGACCAATGTAACAACATTTGTTGTCTTAAATAGTAAAGATTCAGAAACTAAACCAAATGTATTTACTAATTGTTTAAGTTACCCACTTTTTTTACTGCAGATAACTATTCTGACTTTTGCACATGAACTGCAATTTAACAGCAACACGCTCAAAATATTGCTACAGTTTGTTTCAAACCTCACATAAATATAAAGCTTGCAAGAAAGGAATTGTAATTCCCTTTGCTTTCCCAGAGGAAGAAAGAATCAATCCACGTAACAGTTGATCAGTAAACGGACACAAAGCAATGTAGCTAAAGGAAAGGGCAAAATAATCATATGAAGCGTTGGGAGAGAGATTTTCAGTACAAATCTAGAAATACTGTATTTTCTTGAAGATTTGCCTAGTCCTCATCTAGAAACTGTAGACAGGTCATTCAAGAAAGACATGTAATAGCTAGATATGGAGCAAGGCTACTGCAATGTCCAGGAAAAAGAACAGTTGTTCATAGGAAAGACTAAATGAGTTTGGTTTTTCCAGCCTCAGCGAGTAAAGGCTGAGGACAGGGGTATTGCCCTCCACCAACACATCAGGGAGACCAATGCACTGGGTATACCAAAAACTTCCAGTGAGAGCAGTGGGACCACTTGGTATGTTCCAAACATTGCACTTTGTATTGTTTAACAAACAGGTTGTAAGATAGAGTATTTATCATAGCCGGGGATTAGCCACAGTGACAAAACCTTACACATTCCTGAATGTAGGACATAAAACTAGCAATTCAAAATGCTCTCTCAAGCAATTTGGAATGATATCACCACTGCTAACAAAATTAAACAGACCCAAATGCCTTTCCTCTACCTGAGGAAAAATGTCTGTATAATATAACATATATTTATAAAACAAGATACCAGAAAGTCATCCAGAATGCAGGAAGAGTTTAAAAAAGGTAAGATTAAAAGAAATCTCCTTTTGAAATGAGCAATATGAATTTGAACCATGCTTATTTGTCCACAGACACAGCTTAATAACTTAGTTTTCATAATCAATAATGGCTTGTCTGATTTTTATCAAAGTTAACATCTTCAAATTGCAAAGGTTCCCTACACTTGGAAGTTAAATACATAAAGACAGGCAAACTTTCCTAATTGAAGAAGTATATTCAACTTCTCTAATTTCACTTTTTGTTACAACACATACCATGATCTCAAGCTCTTCTGGTTCAGTGTTCAGATTACTATTGCCTAATTCTCAAGCCTAAAGCAAAGAGAACAATCAAAGATACGTTGAAAGAAATGAAATAACCACCAAACCTCAGAAATCTGAATAAGAGCACCATAACTAGTTCCCTGTCCTAGTTTTCAGGGGAAAAAAAATTATCTATAAGCAATATCCATGCCATTCACACACTTCATACACCTGCCCCCAACTCCCCACCCCTAAAAATAAAAAATTACGAATTCTTCTTAAGGTCCTGGTTGTAAAGTACATAGGTCATAAAAGGTTCCTGGGACCAGATGACCATCTCATCACCCCTGTCCCACCTCAGGGTGGAGAAGTGGACTCATTGTGGATACTGCAGTTCATGAAGCACACAGCAAATCTAATGATAAGTGAAAGCACAAAATTCTCAATGGAGAAGTTGTGCCCGTAAACCAACTTCTGGCAGAGGCAAGTGTGACAGGTGGAGTATAACACAATCCCTGCCACCCCCAACAAGCTTGCCTGCAGTAAAAATAGCTGAGTAGGGCTGAACATTTTTTGCTTACAAATAGAGCTAAATTTAACAGTAAAACTGAACAAAGCAATAGCAACTGAATCAAATGTGACAGCAAAAACCCCATTTTATGTACACACTTTATTACAGTTCTTAACTTTGTGTTTGTATAGTGAGTGAATTTATGCTTCAGCATGTCTAAAACTGAATTACAGAGACACAGAGTGGTAATTTTCTTTACAGTCACCTACCAAACGAATGAGAAAAAAGAGGGCAACTATTCCAGGAGAAGCATACACTCAATTCCTTTGTCTTACCTGTCCAGTCACTTACAGAACAAAAACATTTATTGTAAAGATGAACCATAAAGTGTCAGACACCTGTTTCAAAGCGTGAAGAAAGAACCACCTCTAACTACTTCCATATATTAGTCCTAGAAAGAATCCTTTTCACTGTTTCTGAGATAATTAAAAAATAAGGGGCATGAGAGATGAAAATGACACACTGACACTGTGGATTTAGTCTTTGTAAAGACAAAAATGTAGAAAGATACGTGAACCAGAAGTGTGGCATGAAACAACTGGACAATAATTAAAAGAAAAATTCCAAATGTTTTTATGGTAGAAAAGCAGAGAGTTAAGCCATTACCCTCACTCAGCATTCACTGGCACTTGCAACAAACTTGCAACAAAGCCTGATGATAAATAAACAGATACTAAATAATGGCACTTATATGTTCACACAGTTTCAGAAATAGGTATTATTTAAGTTATGCAAGGAGCTAGCAACTACCTTTCCTGCTGTTGTATCCAGAGTTTAATGAAACAGTATGTATTGTAAAAATTTTTCAAAAAAACAAGAGAAACAAACTCAAAAATTTTAGTGTACTATGAGAAAGGTGAGTTCAAATATGAAGCTCTCAATTTAAAATAAATATTTTTACTTTTTAACATTAAAATGGCTTTGAAAATCCTTTACCTTTTGTGAATTCCAGGATTTCCAGATGAATCTGAAAAAATCAGTACTTTTCATGTTGGACTAACTTATAGTTAACTGGACTATGTGCTTTTAAATTTTATGTACTTTTACCACTTCAGTATTTACTAGATTCTAATAAACAATGGTAAGAGATTGTCAGGAAGGCATGCTTGATAGATTAGGGTTTTTTCATTACTAAAATAAAAGAATTGATGAATTGTAAAATTAAAGGCCAATTTTAAGAATAGTACTTGGAAGTAGAGACCAAATTTGTTTTAGGCTATTTCTGACTTACTGCTCTACAATAACAAGATCAACTTCAAACGTATTATTTGGTTGTCTTGCCCATAGAGGAGTTACTACACTAATGGAATCATACAATGGTCTAGGTTGGAAGGGACCTCAAAGGTCATCCAGTTCCAATCCCCCTGCCATGTGCAGGGACACGTTCCGCTAGACCAGGCTGCTCCAAGCCCCATCCAACCTGGCCTTGAACTCTCTCAGGGATGGGGCATTCACAGCTTCTCTGGGCAACCTATTCCAGTGCTTCAGCACCCTCATGGCAAAGAACTCTCTAATACCTAATGTAAACCTACTCTCATTCTCTCTTATCCTGTCATTTCATGCTCTTGTAAAAAGCCCCTGTCCATCTTTCCCATAAGCTCCCTTCAGCTACTGGAATGCTGCAATTAGGATACCCTGAATTCTTTTCCAGGCTGAACAATCCCAGTTCTCTCAGCCTGTTCTCAGGAGAGGTGCTCCATCCCTCCGGTCATCTCAGCGTCCCTCCTCTGGATCCACTCCAACAGATCTATGTCCTCCCTGTGCTGAGGACCCCAGAACGGGATGCAGCACTCCAGGAGGGATCACATTGCTTTGGATGCAGCACAGGATACAATTGGCTTTCTGGGCTGGGAGCACATATTTCCACATCATGTCTAGCTTCTCATCCACCAATGCTACCTTTAGAATAAGTGAGGAGTAAATATTTGGCTCTCAAGAATGGTCTTATAGGAAATGTGTATTATGTTTACTGTTATTTGATGATGAAATGTCAACAGACTAAAGTATTTCTTTAATAAATTACTCCATTCAATAAAATCATCAATAGTTTGCCTGGTTTTAAAATACAATTTTACTACATTGAAAGAAATTGTACTAATGTAAAAGCCCTGCCATGTGCATTAGTCCATATTACACCACAAGCCCTCAGCCCCTGGCAGTAGGGTATTGTTAAAGGCCTGACAAACCCACAGCTACAGTGAAATTCAGAGATCAGAATGGAAATCTTTACTTACCACTTGTGCCTAGATATAATTCACTGCCTGTATTAAAGATAGGCCAATAACTCTGTCTTTGTAGGTTTAATATAAAACCATTAAAATAGATGGTATCTTAAAAAAATAGTAAGCAAACATTAAGAACATCATGAATACACACACATATATTACACAGAACTGTTTATATAATGCGGTAATTTTTTACAACATGTGGGGGGCAAAATGGTTTTGATTACCTCACTAAAAAACAAATGAAGAAATACTGACCATTCAATCAGGAGTTGCAGGCATTGGACTGTTATGATAGGGACCTTCCAAATACAGTTGAAGAAAATGTACCCCAAAAATAATGCTCTGCACATCAAGGCAAATACAGTCACCTGACACATCATAGGATGCAGTATGAAAAAAACAAGGTGGCCAGCAGGATGACAAGGAAATTACTGCAATAGTTCACAATGAAAACATTAATGAACAAAAAGTTCTCTTTTCTCAGTATATAATATTGTTCACTATTTCAGATTCTTTCCCGTTTTGGAGCATTCCATCTCATTCATGATTCCCTTACATGAAAGGAAGGTAAACAGATGTACCAAAATTTTGCATCACACTACAGGATCTCAGAGTTGTTTATTTTAATTTCTGGCATACATTATGATCTGTACTTAATGGATCTTCTGGTTTTATGCCATTTTGATTATATCAGCATGTATTTTTGTCATTGATCAGCAACTACATTTGTCTTTTATATCACAATTTGACATCAATACAAGAAATGGGATGAGATGCAAACAAACTTATACAGAATGACTAAATAATAGTTGATCATTAATTATATTTGCGATGCATGACCTGTCAGAACCAGATTTAACAGTAGGTGATGAATGCTTCTTTGTACTTCCATAAATTTGATAGAGGAAAAGGTTGCTTTCAAAGTTAAAAAAAAATCTAATGCCAGTTGCTAAGCACATCAGAGGATTACTGGTCTTTTTCTGACTAAGAAGCCACGGATGACATTAGATACCTCTTTACAGTTACTGTTATCAGTGACTCGGTGATCTCAGGTGGATCTCTAAAGAGTACTTCTAAAAAACCCTCCTGTAATACTCTCAAAACTCAGCTTGGTCACAGGGAGTTATTTTTCCAGTTGTTATTCCCAACAGCAGAGAAGCAATACAGAATGAGCTGTGCCACTCACTACTTGGCTGAGCAAAATCTGGAAACTCAACCCATAACATTCAATTTGACATCAGACTCAAAGAGTTTTAACGCAGAAGTTGCCACAACAAAACAACTCACATATGTTTTGATTTAGCAACATCAAAATTTAGTCATTTTTGATCAAAATGAGGAAATTTTTGAAGAAGCAATTTTTCATTTTAGTATGCTGAAACATATTTCAACATTAAATAGCATTCCCCCTGATTGCCCTCCCATTTCCCTTAACATGTTGGCATGTGGTTAGACTCCTTCAACTCCAATGAAGTACTATAAAAGAATGGAGGAGGAGATATGATTCTCCAGAGCCACAATAGCTACCCACATTAAATAGAGAGCATTGCAGAACTGCAGTTGTTGCTTTATTAAAAATTACAGGAAAGCAAACATTTCAAGTTCACCCAAATAATTGATACATTCTCAGCTGGACTGAAGCAGACATTTCACTTTGACTTTATAGCAAAAATGCTGAAACCTAGGAAAACTTTGTTCTCTATCCAAAACTGCCCCTAACAGCCAACAAAAAAATTCCTCAACCAATTTTCTGGAGCGACAAACATTATTTTTAAATAAAGGAAAGAACTGTAAGAAATCAAAGAAATGGGTCATTTTGAAATCCAATAACCAAAAGGAATGTTTTGGCAGAAATGAATTTATCTCCACTGCAGTCTGATGAAGCTTTTCAGATTTTTAGTACTTGCTTACCTTTGTTAATACACTCAGGCATGCATATACCTTCTGAGAGTTCTCTTTTATTGACTGAGCTTTAATGGCTCAGCTCACAGGATATGTTAAAAGACACCAAAAATTAGTAGCAAGTTTGATCCCCATGAACAATGCTATCCACTTTTAGACCCCCAGAAAGCACAAGACTGATCCATACATTAAAACAACCCAAATTTAAAAAGTGGAAAATAGACAAATGATTAAAAAAAAACCTACAACACCCCCAAACTGGAGGCAAGCTTCATAACAAATGAAAAGTTTTCAAACAGACAAACCCAGTACTTATTTTCCAGTTCTGTATTCTGTCTCTTAACTTAAAAGTTGTTTATAAATTACACATGAAAAGATTCCCAGGGAATAAAGTCAGAAATAGCACTAACCTGATGATTTCTATATTGCTGTAGTAACATAAAAAATGGGCATAGTTATAGATATGCTTACATATACATGGATAGAAGTATATGTAGGTGGAAGAGAGTATGCTTATGATGGGATGCCCTACACTAAGGCAATCTTGGCTAAATTTTGTTTTCCCTCATGACAAGGCAAATGTAGTGAGACTTCAGTAATATTATAACCAACTCTGTGCACCATTACTGCTTTCTAATCCAAACATTTTACCTCCTGGACAATCCATGTTAAAAGAAATACAGTTTGTTTTTTCCCTCCTCCATACCCTTCCCACTAAATCTCAAGTGTAAATTTATTAAATTGAGCAACGAAAAGCACAGAATCAATAGGAGTAATTTCCCCTTTTCAGAGGAAAGCGTGACTGCTTTTTATTTTAGTTTCATGAGTTTTACCTGAATCCCATGAGGGCAAGTACCTTCTTTTTAGAATTAGTTTCATTAGGAATTCAATACAATATATAAAAGGAATGTGAATATTTGTTCTGGGGTACTTTTTTATTTGTTTTGTAAAATGAACAGGTCATACAAGTTATTTTCAGTACAGCATTTGACTCCGTATGTGCAGAATCAATATGAATATTGTTGTACAACTTTTAGTACAGAACAAACTGAATTAAGCAAAATGATGAATTGTGTAAAAAGAAACTTGCATATTTTCTGAAAGATTTTAAGAACAAAAAATACGGAAAACACTGGTAAAATGGTTATTTTTGTAATACATTTACAACTTGGCAAAAAACCAACCACTCTTCACTTTTACTACACTGACTGAAACTCACTGCAAAAGAGTTTTTTGCTTTTACTAATCAGTTCAGAAAATTGGAAGTTTAGGAGTTTATTACTCTCCTGGACAAAATTTTTTTTGTTAGTCTGATTAAATCAATGATTAGAAACATTTTTGTGTGCTATTACTATCTTTAAGCTTAAAGAGCTTTCTCCTAGCTGTTTAACCACTGATGTACCTTGAGAAAACCAATGTATTTCTGCATATTTAGCTCACTTGCACTTGGATACATTAGGACAAACCAGACATGATGTACTGCAGATTGCACTTCTTTTTCTTCTACTGAAAGTGCTTGATCACCTGAAGTGCTTAATTTGGAGGGTAATATTTTAGTTGCTTAAGGAGGAAAATATAGGACTGTTCAGTATCTTCTAAATCATATACATTTTAACAACAGTCACAGCAAATGTCTGAGAGCATTGGCCAAACCCGTCTTGAACTCAGTCAAGCTGGTGCTGTGATCACGCCTCTGGAGAGCCTGTTCGAGTGCCCAACCACCCTCCGGGTGAAGAACCTTTCCTTAATATCCAACCTAAACCTACTCTGACTCAATTTCAGGCCATTCCCTCACGTTCTGTCACTGGTCACCACAAGAGAGAAGAGATCAGTGCCTGCCCCTCCTCTTCCCCTCATGAAGAAGTCATAACTGCAAAGAGGTCTCCCCTCAGTCTCCTCCCTGCTGAACAGACCAAGTGATGTCTGCAGCTCCTCACATGGCTTCCTCTCTAGACCCTTTGTTCTCAGCAATATTAGCTTATAGAAACCAATTACTATTTTTGTTTTTCACCACTACATTTGTGTTTTGAAACTATACTGTTCCAGTTAAAACAGTGAAGATCCACCATTTTATCTGAGCTGCAGAACACATCCATGTTTTTTACACTCATCTTTCATCATACTGGATGTGTTTTTCATAGAGAAGATTATTAATTTCCAGGATCTGGAAATTTTCAAACTACTTCTATTTATTTGGAATGCAGTATATTAATTTCCAGTAACCACAATTTGACTAAACCTAAACATTTTGTCTGTTCTGCATTTTACTTGCTAACAATAAAATAATCACTTTCAATGATAATAAATTAAATTTAAATTGACTTTGTAATCTACAGTGAGACTGAAGTAAGTGCTAAGACTAAACATCTACAGAGCATGTAATTAACCTTTAGGAAACAATGTTCTTAGGAAACTATGCTTTGAATAACACAACTAATTAAAAATAATTTTACTTTGGAATCATCTGGCTATACCAAAGGGTTAATTTAAGCAGCAAAAGAAATTTGACATACAACTAGATAACACAAGACTCAGTAATAAAAAATGCAAGTCTCTCTTCTGCTGTTTCTCTTCCAGATTAATGAAAGTTTTATGTTTGGTATTAAGTTGTGTCTTGATTTGTTCCATTACTGCTGTCAGGCTACTCTTCCACCCCCAGATGTTGGAATCCTCCTCTCAGATCACTGATTTTACTAGCGGGACCAGAACAAGAACATTTTGCTCACATAGATATGGATATGGTAGTCTGCCATAAAATACCCAGGCTAGAGCTAGGGCACGGAGCTGAAGTGCACAGACTAAGGGCAAGCGAAAACCAGTGCAACTTCTCAAAGCTGTTTTTAAGAAATCAGAAGCACATAAACAGGATTTCTCCCTAATTCCCCACTTCTTCTTCTTTCCAGGAAACATTAAGTTTCCTAATGTTTCTAGAGACCATGCCCCAAAACAACCTTTTTACAAAATTGAGTCTCTGTAGAAATGCTTGTTGCAGATATTTAGAGGGTAATGAGAGACAGCAATTGTTCAGATTGGAGGTTTTATACTTCTTTTTAAGTAGGAGAAGCAGTAGATATTATTCTAGCCCACTGACGGTCCTCCTTATTGCTAACAGTGTACTTTAGTACATGATATACAAATGCAGTCACACACCCTCACGTGCTAATCAAGTCCCCCATACCTAACTCAGATTCTCAGTGAGGGGTCCTCTGGAAATCTGTGTCTGCCCGATGTTTTGCTACACAAACTAACATGCATGGAGTCAAAGGGCAGTAATAGGTTCTGTGTCCCAGCTGCTCAATAACTGTTGACAGGATTTACAAAACTAAACCATAGTGGGCAAAAGTTAGGTAATGCTACTACTTAATAGAAACACTCCCAGGTAAAAAATGTATGGAAAAACTTTTTGTGACTTACTACTTTCATTTCCTCTTGCTGACATTATTATACTATTTGTAAATACTTTAATAGAGAATACTCATTACATTATTTCATTTTCTTTTATATCTAGGTTACCAATACCCCCAGTGTTAGGTGATGGTTTGCCCCTGCCGGGATCTGTTTCAGCCATTCCTGGGACTTGGAAGATCCCAAAGGATATCTGTAGTAACTACAGTCCCCAGCTGCCTGCAGCTCACCTCAGTATAGCACTGAGATCTTCTTGCTGCCTACACAGAAACTGTATAATCCTGCATTTACCATGATCATGGTAGTTACCTGCCTGCTGCTTTCTCACAGCAAGAGCTAAAACTATTCCAGTCAATCTGTACATTTGGGATTATTTTAGCTCTCCAGTGAGATGATTACACTTGTAATTGTCAAAATATATCACTTATAGGCCCCAAAATCCAACCCTTGGATTGGAAAGAAAACCTTGAATCCAGATTGCAAGATGTGGAATCGTGGGCAACTCTTCTCCATGTAGAGATGTGAAATAGTTTTCAAAACTCAGGTGATTAGGGTCCAATATGAGTAAGAGATAATAGGTAAGTCCACGGTAGTACGTTACTGGCATATTTTTAACAAGAACTCCAATTGCAAATACTTCTCAGTTAATGATGTAGAATAAAAAACCAGCTAGCACTCAAGCTAACTTTAAATAAGACCTTGAAATCTATGTAAATGGAACAGATACAAGCAAAATACTAGAACTGAACAAATAAAATAATAACAGTTAAAAAAACATTCCAGGGCAAAATTACACAACCTCTGCCCTCAAAACAAAGCACAATTGTAAACATCACACTTTGAATTATAAAGCGTTTAAAGCCTGTTAGTCAGTTAAATGGGAGAAAAAACTTGCACTAAAGTTTTAAGGGACACTTTGGGACAATAACATCATCATTAAAAAATAAGGATACATCAAAACTCCTCAGTTAAAAGGTTGTTAGTTTCTGTGTAGTTGATAAATGTCGGGCTAATCTAATCAGTGGCTGTAAGAGGCAATGCCATCAGCTAGTTGCCCTGACCCATGCTTCTTACATTTTCATAAAAGTCAGATTTAAGAAAGATGTCAACTTCAGGCCTTTGACCTAGCAAAGACCTTGTTCGTGCCAGCCCGGAATTCTGCTAAAAAGACTGAGAACTTTCAGCTCAAATCAGGACCATGTGCACTTCACTAATACAACACATGACTTGGAAATTAAAATGCAATGTGATCAAGTGCTTTAGGATATTTTAACAGTTAAGAATGCAGCTAGGGAAAAAAAAAAAAGCTTGTATCTGTGTTTTGATTTGGCAGGGGCAGGGAATCGACAAATTAAATCGCATTTGTTTTCTTAAAAAAAGTGGGGAAACAAAAATTCAGTTCGTTAGTTCATGCATGACTGACCTAGAGGAAATAAGGAGGTTGTAGGTGTCTCTATGACATGTGTCACTTATTAGGTGAGTAGGTTTTACTACTTCCAATTGAGCTAAGTTTAAACTAATTAGATGGTAGTTAAATTACAATCTAAATACGACAAACCCAAATAAAAATAGCAAATGGCATTTTGTCTATCGATATTGTTCCTAAATGTAGTTGATAATTTCCAATAGTACATGTATTGATTATTTCCAAGTATTAGAGTAATAAACTTTGCCAGCTGCTGGAATGACAGTTTAATGCTACGTTCACAAACTAGGACAGACTTTTCATATATGCCATATTTAATCAGATTAATTTATTTCATTCCATCTTCTATTGATACTTACATGTGACTCCAGACATGACATATTAACCTGGATTCTGTACAAAACCTAATCCATCCACCCTTTTTGACTATTATGGAATGATAGTACAGTAAAATTGACAGGGAGACCTAGTGATCCAGTTTCTAATTACCACCAGCATCTCAGGTCAGTGTGGAGATTTTACATCTGATAATGTAAGAAAGATGCATGTTGCATCCATGCAGATTTTCACTTACTAAGTGTGAAGATTTTATGTATCACTGTTTGACAGATTATGTTTTAGTGTTTTACAATGATGGACTATCAATAAATATATCTACATTCATACATACATTTCTTCCATCTCAACTACCTACAAAATAACTGGCTAACTACATTTTGGGCACACATACGCTTATCCCGTGCATCCCTGGCTTTTAGATTTATGTGCAAACTTGAGTAGGAAATAAACTGCTCAACTTGGATTAGCCAAAGATAAAAATGCTGGGTTAAAGAAACTAAAGAACAGATATAAACAGTTAAGCTACCTTCCATTAAAAAAGACTATTGCCTTTTGATACTCAAGAATAGAACAAACTAATTTAATCTCCATTTTGTACTGGAGGACCAGCCAGAAAAAGTGACTTCTTGTTTTTTCCTTGTATCTGGAAGATCCTTCTCCTGATTTTAGAGTACCACTGTCTATTTAATTCATAGTCAACCTACTTCCTTAGTTTTCAGAGAAAGAAAAGCACATGCTGAGAAATCAAATTAAAGTTATTATACTTACTGGATTGGATGGTTTAGAGGATTATTAAGACTACACGTTGGGGAAGTGTAGTTCCCAAAATTTGTATTTCTTTTGAAATTAATGTTGTTAGCAAAAACATACAAAGTCTTGGTTATTTAATAATAACACAATTTAATAATATCTAAACATTTTTATTTCCTCTCTGTGTAAAGCTGTTTATATTTCAACCTATATACTGCCCCAGATTTCCCTTCACTTATTTATACCTGCTAATACACAGACAGTTATTGTTTCTTTGGAATAAAATAAATAAATACATTGCAAGAATATAGAATGGGCAGTTAGCATTAAAAAGGTTTTAAAAAGTTAGCATTATAAAAGGTCTTAAATATATTTTTTTTGTATGAGGGAGCTCTCCATTTACAAATTGAACACGGTATTTTGTACTTCTGTAGAAACATTTCCTTCTACAATTTAATAAAGAATTAAGATAGAGCAGGACATTTTCCCAATGGCTGTGAACTTAAAAAAATCTGATTTAGTAACCATGAGAACTAAAATCTGTTATTATCTGCTTTGATTTAATTTATTCAAAGTAATGGGCAGAGTACAGGTGGAAAGGGTTTTATATTTGCAGATGACTTTACATTAAGGAAACCCAGAACTATGCCATACACATCACCTAAACCCATGTGGCAGTATCTCCTGTAACAGAAATAAAATTGATATGCAAAGATCTGTTTCCAGTTTTGGTATAATGATTTTGTTCTGCATTTCTATTCCATTGATACTCAATGCAGGAATTGAGGCTGTCACTGGTTGTATTGGTTATCTTTTAGTCAGATCGAGACAGAATTAAAAAAACAGATTTGTACTATTCCTGCATAGTTTTCCATGGAAAAAAAATTCTTCACTGATTTTATGTTATATTTTTGAATATACTAACACATGCACCATTATATAATGATAATATTTATGAAAAGTCGTAAATGCATAGCAACGCAGAATCTTGACAAGTATTCAAAGGTCTGATAATGGAAAAAAGTCTCCATTATTTCACTCAAATTCAATGTAAAACCTTATATATCTACTTAATGCCTTTCAGAATTTGATCTGCATTTTCCCTTTTACTTTCATTGAAGAGTACAATTATTTAATTCAAGTTGCTACAAACATTATCTCATCTAGATACAATTTTAATAAAGAGTAACTTGTCATGACTTTTTTAATCCCGAGATTTTTATATTTAGCTAAATTAACCCACTACCTAATGAATTTCCTCAGTCAGAATTAAATTGTCCTCATTCTTTCTCAAGTAGGTTCTTCTTGCCACAAGGCATAACTTCTGTCAGTCCTCCTAAGTTCTAATATCTTCTGGGAGAAATAAAATAGACAACAGCCTTCAAAATTTTTTTTAAAAAATGAAGAAATCCTCTTTCTCTAAGAACAGCAACTATATGTGATGTAAGCACTGAAAATACCTCCTAAGTCAAACTTAGTATTGAAATCTCTCATTGAAGGAAAGATATAAAATATATTATGAGGGATACTTTTCAGCCAGCAATGACAGAAGATCAAGGCATTGCCACTACATTGAGAAAAACTCTCCCAAACTCCTGGAACCATTGAGATGCAATCCATACTTTTAAAAGACATCCTTTCTTTGACCTTCCCTTTCCAACTGATGTACCTGTAGTACCCCTTCTTCTTAGTCTTTGTATCCTTTGTATCCATCTCCTTGGCCTTCCTGACTCTATCCCTACACATATCCCTATGCTCTTCCCAGGATACCTTTACCTGCTTGCACTGCCTGTGCATTTGCTTCTTGCCCCTTAGCTCAACCAGCACTCACTCAGCCATGCCAGTCTTGCCTTCCTTGCCCAATTTCTTAGGTCTGGGGGTGGAGAGCTCTTGCACTTTATGGAAAGAGTCTTTAAAGATCTGCCAACTCCATTCTGCTCTGTTCAATTTCTGTCCTGTCCTCAAAGGTAGTTTCCCAGAAAGTCCTATTGACTAACTCCTAGCAGGAAGTTTGATTTCCTAAAAATTCAGGGTCCTGACTTAACTCTTTCCTGACCCTGCTTGCATTCTTCAGGACTACAAGCTTCACCAGGGCACAATCACTTTATCCCAGGCTACACTTTATCCCATTCCAATCTTGATGCTCCTGATTAGCTCACTTGGATTGGTGATCATCAGTATTGCATTCCCTCTAGTAGGGCTCTCTATTACCGGGCTCAAGGAGTTATGCATTCCAGGAATCTCTTGGATTGCTGACAGCTAACTGTGCTACTTTTCCAGCAGATGTCAGGGTGGTTGAACTCTCCCAGCAGGACAAGAGCCTGTGAGTAATGCCTTCTGCAGCTGGAACAACAAGGGTTCGTCAATTACCTCCCCTTGACTGTACAGCCTGTAGTAGATACCAACCACAACCTTCCCTTCACTGCCTTGGTCTTTGATTCTTTCCCATAAGCTTTCGACATGCCTGTGGCTATTCTTCAGAGACAGCTCTTCACATTCAATCCATCTCTGGTTTAGAGGGCAACTTCTCCTGTACAGGGCAAGCACCCTGTCAGTCTAACCTTCGCATGTCATTCCACAGCTTATCACAGGGCAAGTCTGATCTCATCCCCTTCCTCCATCATAAGAGGGGGAAGCTCTGTCCATGAGCCTCATTAATATGTCAGCAAAGATCCTCTTCTTTCCTAGAGAAAGATGAATCCCATCTGATGCCAGCAAGCCTAGTGTTGTGTAGACCATCACATTATCAAACATCCCAAAATCTTGGCAGTGACACCAACCATGGAGCCATGTGCTAGTAGATGCTTTAGCATATATTGGTAATTTCTTTACTTCTGTTGGAGAAACTTCTTAGAAAATAACTATGCAGAACACCTGGAAAACTTAGTTACACATGTAAAGGACAGGCAACCGGAATGAAGGAGATTCAGACGTGGACATACTATGTCTAAATGACCACCTCATATGGGTGAGGTGGTTTCTGTGTTTGTTTGTTTTGTGGAGATTAAGATTCCTTCAAATCAATTTCATGAAATTCAAAGAGCAAGAGTGTAACTCTGGAAAAAAATGGCCAAAGGGATCTGATGGATAGGGATGTGGGAGCAGGACTCATGTCAATAAAGTAGTCTTTCTTTTTAAATATGGCACAGAAAGGTTCTATTACAAGACCTTTATGCAAAAGAGAAAACAAACAGCTCTGCACTAGCTTTAAAATCTGCAAGAAACAGGACATTCAGTAAAATGAAGGAATCAGAATCTAAGCAAAACATTAAAATGAATATATTCAATCCTATTTACTAACAAAATAATCCCTGCCAAAAAGGACAAGTTGATACTTCTCATTAAATCTGTGCTCAATCCATAAACACATTTAAAGAATTCAGAAGCCTGCACCAGGATTTCAGAAGGCACCATGTGGTATGGAAACGATGCTTTAATCATACTTCGACTTTATATCTCAATGCAAATACATGGGTAAGAACCATTGATATGAAAAAAAACCCCTAGCCAACAACACCAACCCAACAGACTCCAGAAACCATAGATAAAAAGACCTCCTATCAGTGGGATACAGAACTGGTATTTAATTCTGGAAGGTTAAGAATTTAAAAAAAAAATATTTAAGAAAATCATCCTCTGCTGAGCAGTCAAAAAAACGTATTCACAATTCTTTTGTGTCATCAGTAACAGCATCTCAACAGATGTCAAAATTGTAGAACCAGAATGCATTTCAAGAACAAGCATCAGGAAATGAACCTTAAGAAATTTTAACTCTGTACAGCAGGGAAGAAGAGTAGGAACAGAAGTTTCTATTTTATTGGTTTTGTCCGCGAGAAATGAAGTACTTTACTTATCCATAAAAACGATGCAGGCCAAAATCATAAAGAACATGTTAACACCTCTAGCTTGTAATGGATGCAATAACAGCATTACTACCTAAATTTTTGTTTATTTTTCAACAGATTGGTGTCTGCAGATCATGCTGTCTTACACTGCCGTTCCTCTGTAACCTTAACCATTATTCCTACTGTGTAAAGTGAAGCACAAATTTAAGGTGACAAAGCACCAGTTGGCTGATGTGAAGTATGCTACGAAAGCAGAAACCTCTGAAAGCTTCACAGCCATTATGAAATAACTGACCTATATGAAACTGCTACCATGGTTCACAAATTTATTGTCAGGTTCCAGCCTCTAGCTGTTCTCTGATTGTTCTAAATACTTGACAAACTGAAGCCTTTTCACTTTCTGTTGAAATTGCCTCATCTCCCTGTCAGAGCGCCATGGGGGACTCCATTACTTTTCTGACTTCTTTCCCCTACTGACAAGTCATTTAGCTGGCTTCTTGTTGTGAAGGCTGTCCATGTCAAATTAGCCAGGGCCCCTATTGTCCTTATTACCACTCGAAAAGCCATCATGAGTAATGCTACGGGGTCCCTCAGTTGTCATCATTTGTCAGAAAGAAAGGGAGTGTGGTTACATATAGCTGACAGGTAATTTCAGTGTCTACAATTACCCCAATTAGTCTTGTCATAAACAATTCGATAAATGCACACCAATACAAACAGATAAACACACCAAGGTTTCTCACTATTAATGTCATGTAATGGATAAATCAGTGATAAAATGCTATATTTTATTTATTTCTTTAAACTATCCTCAGCTGCAAGCTGGCAGTTGCTACCTGGTCAGCACAAATTGTACTATCTACTTTCATTAGCTCATCACCACAGAAGAATATTAAAGGCTGTGACAAAATTCATTTAGAGAGAGCGTGAAAGAGCAGATTGCCTAAAGCAGGTGTTATAACAAAGATAAAACAAAGGTTTTCTTTTGTCAGTTCAGTGCTGCAACGAGCTTTAAAGGAGACTATTTTGTCCTTAAAAACAAACATAAAATAGGAGGGCAACAGAAAGAGAGAGCAGTGAACTACATTCCTTCTGAAATTAAGAACTTGCATTCCACCATTTCCCAAGTCAATCAGCAGGTGGGTCTTCTAACAATATATGCACCAAAGCCTCATTTGCAGAGGCAGACACATTTTATTTCCACTTTTTTTTTTTTAAATTTTTTAAAATATACATCTTGCAATGCCATACAGCTCCTGAAAGATCTGATAATTATTCCACATAATATACAACATAATCCCTGATGTTCCTACACAGAATTATCTGAGAACAGGTTTAGTAATCCCAACTCCCTGGACAGTCTGTAGCACTGTGCTTAAGTCTTTTGGGGCATAAAATGTTGATGATGTTGACTGCTCTTCTAAAATGCCAGGTAGACCTGTTACAAACACGACACTAAAAAAGGCAGCTTTAATAACATTTATATTAAGCACTGAACTACACATTGCTAAGCTTATCCTTGTGATCCACCTAAATAAAAATCTTGATATCTCCACAGTCCACAGCACCCTGTCTGTTTGCTGACCGCAGGCTTAAGTGATGGCTGGAAAACTGAACACAGACATGTTGTTGTAGGAAATTGCTTTTGGCAACTATTTGTTCAAACTCAAGATTTTTTTAAAACCAACACTAAGAACCCACCAGAAAACAGGACAGGTCTCCCTAATGAGTAATCTATTTTAGCACAGTCTTGTCTAGGCATGACAGTTTACTGAGAGGCTTGAAAAACTCGTAATTACCAGTGTTACAGGGCAATTAATGTATATTACACTGCACTACTCATGGCAGCAACTGTCATTTTCTCAATAAAAATGAGTACTCTTCAGCTAAAGGTGACATTAATTGGGACTTTAATGACTATGCAGAGGAGCTGAAGCCAAATATGAACAAAACAGCGATTCAATGAGCGACTTCAGAAACGAGAAAATTGTACTAAAATGAGATTAATTGCTGTTTAGAAAAAGGAAAGAACCTAAAAAGCTATTAAATTGCAGGGTTTGGGTGCCCGGGTGATGGTTGTGATGTTAATCTTGCATTCTCACAGCAGGCAAATATTCACTAAATTCAGAGCCTTTTGACAGCAGGAAAAATCATGTATGCTTAACTTCAATCCATCAAAAATATATTTCAGCTTTTATCAGTGTTCTAAATACTTCTGCAATTTCAAAAATTACTGCTCCATTCCTTGGCTGTCATCATGCAAATGCGAACACTGTCAATATTGCTATGAAAAATTCCCTGGCTTCAAAAGGCCTGCTTCGGTGATAAAGAAAGAAAAACGTGAAGATTAGAATTGCAAAACACACACTACTAATATAACAGAAAGCAACAATAAGAATTTAATGTTTAAGTTGTGAAAACTGCTAAAATAGAAAATGATGGGGTATTGTTTTAGTGTGTGTGGGAAAAAAATAAATCAAAGAATTCCCTTACTCTCTCATAAAATCTTTAAAGCTTACAACTTTATAGATAATTACTCATTGCGAATAATTAGGACATAATTTTGCAGCTTGACTTCAGGTGATATAATTATTAAAACTGCTCTGTAGTTTCCAAAAGCCTTTATCTGTGCTACTTAATTCTTTAAAGCAATTATATAATTGCTTTTCTTTACAGCCTTTTTAACTGTCATGATGACTGTATACATAAAACATTGCACTTAAACTCTGACATATAAGAGGGATAAACATAGCTCTGATTCACTATTCACTTTGAAGTTATATCTCCTGTAACTTCAGATTTTAAAACAGAAAATCAGTTTATCCTGTCAGGTTAAAAATTTCATATGGAGCATTCACATATCTTAAGAAGCCAAACTCCTCTTCCACCCAAACCAGCAATAGTTGCACCCTGGAAGAGACAAAAATAGAGCTCTTAGTTTCTCACAATTTCCTGTTCCATAATCGATTCTGTTCATTCTGCATCTTCAGAATTAAACATCCGTCTCACCCACATTTAAAAAAACTCTAGATGCATTAAAACATGCATCCCCAAGTGCTGCATCCCCTAGGTAATACAATATATAAGTTTCAAAGAAATTAATAACACTATATCTATTAAAACTGCTTAAATATTCATTCAGAAATTCTGCTATATGTATATAAATATCTTAAATATAAAAATCATGGGCAAGCAAGGCAGGCACTTAAGTTAGGCACTTAAACCAATCACTGTATGCTGAACAGGGTCCACAAATTGCCGTAACAGTAATTTATGTACTTTGCATACAGCACTTTGATGATCAGTTGTCTCTTTATTACATAGTTCTTACTTAAAGTATCTGAAAAATACATGTCATTGTTACCATAGTAACCTTTAAGTCACATATATGATTCATGAAATTATATTTCAAATGTAAAATTTGATGATGCAATTTTTTGCATGAAACATAAATTTTTTTGCGAAGGACAAACAAAACAAAGCCATGCATGGGCACTTCATGTTCGAGTGTTTCTAGTCTGCAGAATAACTTCCCTTCAGGTTTTGATGGTTCCTTCAGTATCAATGCCACCAATATTTGGATTTATGAAACTATATTTTGGTCAGTTGGTTTACAAGACAGTGCAACTCTAATGAAATAGTTCTTGTAAAACTTTTAAAACAAAGTTTAGAATTTGACTCTGCACCACAAGACCATCAGGTTGAATTTATTTTGTAATACAAAGCTTTGACAATAACAGTCAATCCCAGAGTATATAAACACATTATTACCACCTATCATACTTCTAGAATTTTGTGTTGAAAGGCTTCTTGTGAACTTTTCAATTACTAGACTCCTAGCCATCCCTAAAGAACAAAATTATGTACTTCTAAAACCAAGCGTTGCAAACCAGATGTCACAAAGGATAAAAGATTCCATTAGGAACCACTGACAAAAGGAGGTAGAATTCCAGCCCAATGCAGTTAGTGGCTAACTATTCACTATCTCTAGAAAAGTAATTATTTCACCTAGAGAATGATATAAAAATTATTATTTTACACACTGTTTATTGTTCTAGCTCAGGCACCCTGCACAGGCAGCAGGGCAAGAAACAATTATGTGTTGATTTTTTGGTGTTAATATTTTATTTTGAAAGTGAAGAAAATGTTATTTTTCATGTGGAAACGGTGTTTCTTCTTCCTCCCATGATAAAAGTAAATACTAGCATTGTGCTTGAGCTTTAAATAAAGGGGCCTTAAACTTGGACTTTGGAATGCATCTCCTCAAAGCATGAAGAGAGGGGTAACTGCTGAAAAAAAACTCAGTTTTTTTCTCTTCTGCAGAGATTAACACACATAAAATAGCCAGATTGCAGTATATAATGATCAAAGGAGTCAATTACAGTGAATTTAAAGAGACTTTGCTTTCACTACACACACATACTGACTCCAAGTTTTCTAACAGGAATGGCTTAAATTCATGTTAAGAATAGAAACAAGAATTCATAAACTCACTATTCCAATACTTTCCTTCTTCTCCTCCTTTTAGTCTTTCCTCAGATTTGTTCTGATTTAATTTTCATTGTTTAAACCAAAAAAATTTCGTATGTTCTAAGTTTTTATTTAAGAATGCTGACCTGTAAGCACTTTTGCAAGATATTTTTCTCTTCCATTTTATTCAAAGCATGAGCTTTTCAGAATGTCATGTCCAGCTGAAGCTTGTAGTAAAACCAGAAAGCATTTTTTCCCTCTTAAAAAGTGGCAATTTCCCCCCACACTGTATGTATTGAGAAAGAGAAATTTAAGAACTGGAGCTCCAAAGTAAATGAAAGATATGCACCTCTTTAAAAGCTGCAAATAGTACTAAAAACTCCAAGTGAAAAATTACAGTGATAATCTAAATGACAAAGCCCACATGTACTTTTAATTTTAAAAACATATTTTAAGTATCTCCCTGACCTGAGAAACAAGTTAACAGCACTTCTTGGTAAAAGCAGTAAACTTACAGACTTGGTATTATCAAGATGTGTGTCATGTTAAGATAAAAAATTTTATCAAAGCCCAAAGAGAACTCAGAAACCACATTAACCTGAGTGTGCTAGTAAGACAAAGGCATCACACGTCTTTTGCGAAGATAACAGTGAAAACCCATCACCAACTCTCTGTAAGACAATGAATATATACTCTTATACAGAATTTGATGAAATCAGTGGAATTTGTATTGTCCTGTAACATCATGCACTAACTACTGATCTGGAAAGGATCAGAATCCAGACGAGAGCACTGTGGTATCAGAAGAATTGTTTCCATATGCAGAAATTCAGATTCATAAAGTCCTGAAGTCCTAAGCTTTAGCCAGTCTATGTTACGAATGCAGAAAAAAAAGGGAATCAACAGCTATAATGTAATGTGAAGCTCCTTGAACTGCCTTCACTGCCTTTCTTAATTTTTTTAAGGTTTCATGAGTTTCTGAAATCAGATTTATCTCATTATATCTCCAAGTGAGTGTTTTTTTAGCTATTTTCTGTTTCAGTTCTAAAACACTGCAGTCTCATTCTATCTTCAGGCCTAAGAGTCAAACAGTATCATAATTTAGATCAAAAGCATTTGAATAAAAATAAAATCCCTAGAGCTCTGTTCTTTGTACTGATGTTTCCCTGTAAAATAAATAATATGGTCTTTTAATACTACCATTGTCAGAAAAGAAACAGGGGAAAAGAACAAAACCAATACTTCTAATGTAGGAAAGTAGACACAAAAACTTGTTACCTGCAGACCAGATCTCTAATAGTGAGAAGATGATTACCTTCCAAATCTGGCTACAGTTAGTATGGTTTTGGTAGAATATTTTTCTTGCTATTCCTGCATCTTCTATGCCCAACATAACCTCCAGGCTCATAAATTTAATAACCAGCAGGCTGCAGTTCAGGATGGTAACTCAGCTGAAGTTTGGATATGCTACAGAAGAAAGAGTTGCCCCAAAATAAGTAACAACCAGACCATTAAATAATCTCATTAACAAAGGTACACAGTTTAATTATTTTTGTCTGAGTTTTCCACCACCTACTTTCTATGACTTCAATTAAAAAAAATTAGTATCACTTATATTGGAAGCAGAAGGATATGCAAACCTCCCCTGGACTTGATGTACTGCTTTAGTCTAGGTTACAAAGGCCCAGTGCTTCTGAAAGGCTTCAGTCTGAAAATAGGTTTCCTGCTGCTGGATATTTGTGTTTTGTTTTAGAATTGCAATTGCATGTCTTACAGATTATTTTCCAGAACTCCTCTACAGCTGTCCAAGGAAGTTTCCAAGGGCTTTGAGCTTAGCCTCTTTAAATCTTACACAGGAGAATCTTACTTAGAAACCCTGACTTAAGTGCAACTTCAGTGAGTACATCTACCTTACTCCATCAGCACATTTCCACAGGTCTTGTGAAATGCAGATTTGCATTGCATTTATGGGTAGAATCTTGCAATATTAACTTGAGAAAATTGCAAGAGGGCTTGAAGAGGTGCCTCTCGGCTGCTGCACTCCACTTAGAATATAGGTCGCAGATTCTCTGTGAGTCAACTAATTATGAGCATGTGGTATGCATTATGAAACAAACAGCGCTGGAAATTTCATTGCTGGTAAAGGTACAAGGACATTTTGACCCAGAATTGTGATGGATCTCTCAAAGTCCCACTTGAGTCCTTCCCTCTTTGTGATGCACAAGTCAATAACATTTGGGATGACATACAAGATCCACTTCCCCTTCGTATATCTCACCTAAGTTCAAACTAATGTCAAGGCCTGTCCCCTGGCAAGTTATTCTATGTATTTCATAACTAGATAATTACTGACATAGTTAAGTGGAGCTTTATTGTTCTCACCCTTCTTTCTTAAACATTATAGTCAACATGATCATTTTCATTGATTAAAAACACATATAGCCCTCTCATCAGTCTCCATTTGGAGTTCTCTCTGAAGTGCCACATATCTGAAATTTTCCAATCTGGCTAATTCTTTCTTCAGGGTATCATTATATTATTTACTACTTTCTCATTTTACCTACATAGATAAGACCCTTTAAAAGTGTTAATTTTCTCTACTTCTAGAAGCAAAGTACCTTTGTATGAACTTCAACAGTGCAGTCTGCTCTGTTTATCTCCAACCAAAACAATTCTGCAAAAAAAAGTGTCACTATTTAAGTATGTAATTTCTTTCTTTGTATCTGGAAAGTGGAAAACCGTTACAGAGGAAGACCTATATGCCTTTCATGTTTCCATCATCTCTCTCCATTCGCTAGCAAGCTGTCAAAAACCACACTGAATTGGCAAACCACCTTTATTCTTTATCCCCAATTGCCTCTCAAGGTTAGAAATAATTCTCAAAAAGCATTAACAAAAGCAATCTGTTATTTTCCTCTAAATATCTCAGCTGTCAAAACATGAAAAATTTAGCAGGCTTGTGATATACTCAGATCAGTGAATATTTTGCTGACCAATATTATCTTACCACCCCTTTGCACTGCACTGTGAACATTTGTTGACTTGTGTATTATACTTGAACATTAAACTCTGTACAACAAAGTATCTCCTGCTCTGTTCTACAGCAATTTCTAGCATATTTTACTAGGATTTCTAAGTGTAGTTTCAATACACATAGTAAACACCAAAGTAGATGCATAACAGAGATGTGTTCCTAAGCCACTTGCTACACTAACAAAACATCTCCAAGTATGAAATATACAACCACATTGAGAATTTACTCTTAATCGATACTGCTTAGAGGAATGACATACTTTTAAAACACATATTCACATAATAAAAATGATACAATCTAATTTAAGGAGAATAATGACATAAAATATCAAATTAACTGTTCAAAATTTTGTCTTTCATTCTGGATAGTAACTAATCTGCTTCAAAAGAACAAAAACAAAACAGAAATCAAAAAATACCATTTTCAATATATCTCATCCATGTCTCTTTTATTCACGGCAAGTAAAGATTTCTTTGAAAAGTCTTTCATATCTTTTAAGTATTTACATTTCACCTCATGTAGCATCAAAGTTCTTTTTTATTATAATAGCTATAATATTACATTTAAGTACTCTCCTTGTTTTTTGAAAACTTTGAGAGTCAATAACACAATCACATTAAGTTCCATAGTTTAATTATGCATCACGTAAAACTAAATTAGAGGTGCTGTATTTCAAAAGTCATCACTAGATAACAGCACAAAAAGGAATTTTTAAAAATCACAATTATATGAAGTGATTATATGGCCTTCTTCATAATTATTTTTATTTCCTTCTCTGCAGACCTGCCCTTTAAGAAACTAGATTACTTAGGAGTAAGGACAATATTTGAAGGTGGCAATATTTCCTTGCCTCAAAAAGAACACTAAAAACTCAGTTAAACTACTCCTTCTGCCACTCGCCACATGGGGGGAAAAGAGATGTGAGATATGAAAACTACGAATGTTAGAAGACAATTTTGCATCTTTATCCCCCCATTTCTCTGATTTTAACCCATAGCCCACAGGCTGCAGGTGGCTTTTTGGTTTTGAATTAAGGAGACAATAAGAATTTAAATCTTTGATGGTAAATAAGAATTTGTTATCCAAATAAAAGATTTTAAGCCAAAACAATGCTTGCATGTTTTTAACATGTGAGTTAGTACAGTTATTCACATGTATAACATGTCTGTACTTGAAAATAATTATGTTGAAAGCCTGAAATTTGATCTTTGTATGGTGTGAGTTTGTCCTCAGTAAAAAGATGGATACATCTGCAAAATGCAGAAGGATTGTTGCCTGATTTTTTTCCATGGAAATAGCAGATATGACAGCAACGTATCTCACAAAATTACTATTAGTTAGTTCAGTCAAATCTTATGAAAACTTAAATAATGAATACTGGATCATATAAGTTTCAGCAGATAGAGATTTCCTTATAATTGTAATGTAAAGGAGGGAAGCAGCAAAGTTGGTTCTCATTCCAATAGCTTCTCAAACTTCTTTATGAACACTGAAGAGGTCCTTTTCTTTATTAATTTTAGGACATGAAACACCAATTCAAATCTTTAGTTCTCACTAAAGTTTTCTTTCAAGTTTTCTGTTTGCCATCAGATTTTACATTCTAATTGGATAAAGCAACTATGTGGCACTAATATTCAGGGATTATATACTGTCAGTCTAAAACAAAGACTATCTCCTTTGAACATTCAACTTGGTATTCACATCCAATGGAAAGTATCAGCAACTAAATGGTGAAGTTTTAAATTATACAGCATATTATTTCTTTTCATTCTCATACAAACAACATTTAATAAGATTTACAACGTCAATGTTGGAAACTATGGTTTGAAAGAAAAACCACATAGCATACATAGCAGAAATGTGAGAAGTGTTTACATATTGTCTAGTATTCCAAGGTATATTTACGGCAGTTACATTTGTTAAAAGTTTTTTGGTAGGGAAATATAGAACAGCATTTCTACAAAACAGTAAATGGAAATTATATAAACATTTTAAAAAATAAGAAAATTTGTAATCCTCATGCATGTGTTTCATGTAGAAACTTTTACAGATATCATCAAGACATATGTGAAATAGCTGCCTTTACGCTCTGTTTATCTATTTCCAGGATTCTATTTAGTACCAGACTAAATTATGCTCACATTTCTTGAATCACCAACATTTCTGAATCACTAAAATTCACTGCAGAAAATGAATAAAACTCAATGTAATTACTTTCATATTTTTAAACTGTTAAAAATTGCATTTTTCAAAAGGCAAGGATCATTATTGATCAATTGTGATGAGTAACTGACATTATTCTTTTTACTATTTGTCTGTTATGATCTCCATTCCGAAGTCATACAAAACGAAATGGAAAAAAGAAAGGCAAGCATTTCTAGAAAATGTCTTAATCTGGTCAATTTAAGCCTCTATGGCTTTGGTCCACAGAAGCTTTATTAGTTTCCTGGGCTCTATAGTGGGATAAACTATTTCATGCATGAAGGGATCAGCATTCCTTCTTCTAATCATTGCTATTGTACCCACTACAAAGCTCTCTGAACACCTCCTATGGATATCACATGGTATCTTAATCACTCCTCAATTAATAACTTTATACTCATAACTTGGTTCTGCCACTTGTATATACAGTATTACTTGAGGAGGATACTGAAGCTGTAACTGAGTATGGTGAGATTACAGTACTTTTCTCACTGCAAATACATTCTTACACTGAAAGCATCCAGACAGCAGTTTCCAGTTAAAAAGTGTAACAGCTTAATACAACAGGCAATCCTCTCATAGTGCCATGACAGATGTTGGTGTCCTGTGTATTGTGACCACCCTGTAACTTTATAGAAGCAGAAAACACATTCCTGCGTGCTTTGATATGAAATATGCTAGCTGATACTGTTTACATGAGAAGCATCAGAAACTTCTGCTAGCACAAGCTAAACCTTTAATACCTGAAAGCTATTTTTTTTAATTCTGGGTTTGCTAGTGGACTATATAACAGTCTTCTCAATGTAATATAGCTGGACTCAAAGAGGAAAGAAAGCCAACAATTCTTGCTTTAATGTATTAATATTTTAACTCCTTTGCTAACTCATCTTACCTGTCTCCTCAAGTAGTAGCCACCTGTAGCTTTCTAGTCAGCTTCCTACCTCACTTTTTGAAGATGATGGGTGTTAAATGCTAGGGGGAATACTAAAGGAACACAGACTGACATCATGCTAATTTTTCTCAATTGCAGAGGAAAATACAAGTAATAAGTGAAGATTCTTGCAGGGGGAAAGGCGTGGTGTGACCAAATTCTCTCACAATGCATTTTCAGTTCAATTATACTCCTCTTGACATTATATTACCTCATGCAATCTAAAATCCTGCTGGGAGAAAGAAATAACTAACTATATTTAGCTTCTTAAAAGCTTCCCCTTAACTCCATTCAATCCGTTCTCAATCTTCCAGAAATATCTAAATTCTAAAATTTACATACTGTATGGTTTGATAAACAGCATCTACTGCTGGATACAGGCAGCACCAGAAATCTATGTGAAGTTTGCTACACATTCCACCAGGACAAGTGTGTAGATCAATATTTGTCTCTTGGAACATCTGAATGCCTAGCAGGTTTAATATATATAAGATATTCCTATATAGATAACGAATGTAAACTTGCATATAAAAGGCTTGTTTTCCTTAGCTACTTTCTATAGACTACTTAATTATAGTCCAAGTGCAGATGAAAAAAACAAGTCCAGATAACAAACAGCACATTGCATCTACAACAGCAAAACATTTATGTAATAAGCTTATATTCAACAAATTAGAGATGAAAACCAATTAAATGTTTCAACAGAGTGGAATCATCAGAAAAGTAAGACGCGGGACATACTGAGACGTGACTAGTGTACTGCAAACTATTTAGGAAAAGAAAAAAAATAAGTGCTGCCCAGTATCTGCTAGTTATGTTTGTGAAGGAAGCCTAAAAAAACATAGAAAGCATAACAAAGGATGGAAGATGTATGTACCTCATCAAATAACAAGTGGTACTTTCCTAATCATGGAAAGTGGACTTTAACAAAGAGATGAACATATGAATGGCTCATACAAGGAACAGAACTTGGGCATGGAAAGGAAGGATTTCAGAAGGAAGAGACTTCTTTTACACCCCTTAAAGTAAGTGTTCTGAAAAAAACATAAGCATAAGGGAAAAAGATGACAATCCACAAGCAACAAAAAGCATTAACAAAATTATTATACATCACCACAAAATTTGTCATGCAAATAACAGACTACAAAACAGAAAACCTAACTCTGAATTGGTATGGTTTTGAACTGGAAAGAAATATATTTTTAGGATCATAATACAGTTTCAGTAAGGTGCAGTCTATGTTCAGAGATTAGTTGCTTATAAGAGTATGAAATCCACAAGAATGAACACCATTAGTGATGGTACGTATCAATAACACCCACTGTGTGATTCTATGACACAGTAATATTGTGGATGGCAGCTCTGGCAAAATGAAAACACTACAAGCAGCTTGCAGGAGTGGAACAATTATGAAAAACTTTTAGTATCTGTGGCCTGCATAATGCCTAGGTTGTTAAAAGGGATTGTGTAAAGTCACAAAAAATACTACAGAGAAAGAAAAGTCAAAATCATAATAGGTGACTACAGATTTAAAGATTATTATACTGACACTAGTAAATACAAACACGTAAGTTATTTTTGTCATCTGGTTTGCCTTAAACAAGAGCTAAAAATTCATTTATAACACTGTACACAAATGCCATGTTTATATTGATATCATATACAGCTTGCATGAAAAAGTATACATTAAAATGAAGAACAGCAATTCACATAATAGTCAAAGACAACCAATAACAAAACCACGAAATTCCAGTTGTCAAACATAATTTACTATGTATATTTCTTCTCTTCTCTGTTAAAACAGTAATTATTAAAACTAAAGTGATATGAGTGAATGTTTATGACTTCTTATTAAAACCCCTGACTTTAAGCAGTGTTCATTTAAGCTTTACGTTAAAGAAAATCATGTAGAGATTTCTGTGCGATGGCCTAGTGACTTTATATCCTCTTGTCAAACCTCAGCAGTTTTATTTGTAGTGATACATGCCGGAGAAGGTTGGAGGTTAAAGTTGATAGGAGGGCCAACAGGAAAGCCAACCAACTTCTTTCAAAAGATTACAACCTTTAACATATTAGGATCTGTCGGCTAACTCTGTAAGTCCGCATTTGTGTACTCTTCTGTGAACTGATCCCCAAACTCCAGATCAACAGGGCTTATAAATACCTCCCTCTTACTACTTTCCTTATATTATTCCTTCATAATTTTCCTACTGTTTAAGTTACCATTTTAGTTTCTGGTATTGTACGATGTTTAGTGCTCATTGATAGATTTCAAAAGAAAATTTATAGGTAGATAAAATATCTTCCTAATTTTCTACAGCCTAGTTTTCTCTCTCATGCTTAAAACTTAAGAAAGGATTTTTAATCTAGGAAAACTAACATTAAATGTAAAACCAGCACTCCACTGAAATAAACTTCTTCAGATTTCCCTTCCTCCCACTTATTTTGACATTGATTCCTCTGTGACTATAAAAAAAAGGTAATACAGATTAAAATAATGACAAAATAACATAGAAACACTGAATAGTTGAGGTGAAGAAGGATCTTTAGAGGTTGTCTAGTGCTGCTAAACAGGGTGAACAACAGATGGTTGCTCAGGGCTTTGTCCAGTTGGGTTTTGAATATTTCCAGGGACGGAGACTGCAAAACCTCTCTGAAGAGACTGCTCCAGTCTCACACAATGATAAAAGATTTTTCTAGCATTTCAGTAGATCCTGTATTTCAATCTGAGTCCAATATATCCTATCCCCTCACTAGGTGCCACTGAGAAGATCTTGACTTCCATATTTTCACTTCTTTCCTTCAGATATTTATGGATAAGATCCTTGGTAAGATCCCCCTGATCCTACTCTTCTCCACACTAAACAGCTGGAGGTCTCCCAGCCTCTCTTCATAGGAAAGATACTCCAAACCCTTCTTTGTCTTTGAGGCCTTTCTTTGGATTTGCTACTACTTACTCTCAGTACAATCATGCATCTTATGCTCTATCTAATCATTTAATTTCACAGGATGAAATCATTACATGGATCAAAAGTAGTACTAATGGCAGCTTTATTCTTACCTACATTGAGGACAGCACAAGCCTATGTAAAAGAGGATGTGGACTTAGTGTAGATGCCCATGATGGCCGTATGATGCATAAATGCAGTAATAATTTTTTTCAGTTATATGCATTTGGTAGCCTTTACATAATAAACAACTTAGAAAACAACTTTTCTCCCAATATATCTGAAACATTTAACTTCAGGGTGTACAGAAACCAGTCTACAGTGACACATTACTGCAATCCTACAACTTTGCATTTTAAAATGAGCAAATACTGCAGAAACTCTGCATGTAATACTTTTGCTGATGCATGACTAACATAACAGAAAAATCTATTATGCTTTATTTTTATCTCTTATAAAAAGGTAAATACAGATCTAACTAAAATTTTAATTCTTTTAAGTGTCAGACTTGACTTTCAAGGTTCTCCCACTTCTCCCTGCTCCTTCTTTGAAACCCTGGAGAACATTTGGCAAAACAAAGATTCTACACTCCACATTTCATACCATTTAGCTATTGCTACAATTTTAATTTTGCAAAACTCAATGGGCTCTAATAAAATCTGACTAGGTAATTAATACTCTAAAACAGACAGTGTAAGCTACTGAAAGCAATGTTGTACACAAATTCCCTCATGTCATAGAAAAGACTCATCAAGTACAGTGTATTTTTTCATTGGTAAAACAACATCCCATGATATAAACACCTTTTTTTTGTCTTCTCTGCAACTAACTACAGAGTCTTCATATTTTTTGTTCTTAAAAAAGGTAAATTTTTCTAGAAGTTTCAGATCGAACACACTCACTTGTGTATCACAGCAAAACCAGGGAGAGAATACTATTAATGAGATACAAGAAATATATCAACAGCCAGGCACAATTTTGAACTATTGTTAGTTAGCTCAGATACGAACTATGTGCATATTGATATGCACAAAAAGGACTATGATAAGATTACAGGACTGTATTTATATTTCGTATTTTAAAGATGAATATTTAAAACTTTCATATTTAAAATATTAATATTTAAATTCAGACATACATATGTAAGCTCATATACAAATATATGTATTCTGAGGTAAGAGCTACCTTATGATGCAGACATTTGCACATGAAGGGGATTTTCCCACCTTGCCATTTCCACAGACCCAGGCTAAATTTGAGGTCTATTCAAGCCAAGGAGAGAGCAGAGGCTAAGCAGGCTAAGGGCTGTAGTGCTATTACATCTTACCGGTCTTTTGGCGATTAAATTATAAAAAAAAAAATCTAAAAGCAAGGGTACTAATTTTCAGAGCCGTACATGATGATTTTACAGAGAAGGGGCAGAAAAACATAGGACACAAAAGACAGTATGGTGAGCTTTTACAAATGGGGAAGTTTTCTCCACAGTAGTGAGAACACAGACCTTTCTCTCTGAACTTATACACCTGGACATTTTGCAGAGAAGAATGATTTGAGTGGTAGTTTGACATGATTTGTGTTTTTCCTAGAATCCTGTCCTTCATCTCCTTAACACAAACCAAAAAATATCTGGAACTTTATGTTGTTTTTATAACATTTATGCCAAAGCATAGACAGTACTGCTGGATTCTTTTTCTCTTTCTTGACGTGCTAAGAAAATTAAAGTTATGAGAAGATCTGTGCTTAGGTTTACACTTCTGCAACAAGAAAAGAGATTTCTCATAACAGAGCATATTGTATGTCTCTAATGTTTTTTACCTTAAGTTTTAAGAAAACCAGTTTGACCTTGCAATAATTTTATGCAATGTTAGGCTTTTACAGGTGGTGAATTTTAAATATAGAAGCAACAAGTAATTTGCTTGAGAGTCCAAAAGAGATCAATGATGGAACAGACTCAGAGCTACATTTACAGCCGTTACAGCTTACCCTGTCCATTGTCCAGAGGCAAATGCTTGAGAATCAGTTACTAAGAATCATTATGCATAACAGTATAAATGATGACCATTATTTTATCTTGGTCATTTTACTGTTTGCATCATGAAACCCTCAGCTTGTATGGAGGCTTAATGTGCTAACTATTGGGCAAACATATGGATCTAGAGTTTGCACTACAAGATTAAGCCTTCAGCCCTCTGCTAATGCACACCTCTTTCTTGAATGTTGTTTTGATGTAGTGAAACGATACAGAAAGTTTACTGGTTTTAATAAAGTATTAGGAGTAAGAAGAGGTCTTTAGATATAGCAAATGTGGTATTTAAGCAAAGAGAAAACACTACTGTAGGATAGTTTTACTCAGTGAGATCTTAGTTTGTCTAAAGTTTACAGAAGTTGCTACAGAAAGTCATCTCTGGTATGAATCATGGCAACAAAGTCATAAAAACCCAACTATGTAAAACTTTGGTAAGCAGATAACAGATCACTAGTAAAAAGGCAAAGGAAGCAGACTCCACATTTGACCTGAGTTCTACTGAACTTACAAGCCCAACAGAAATGATCAAAACTAATGATTCTGCAGGAACACATTAGCTTCAGATTAGAGAATATATATTAAGATATTAGAGCATATTCTACAGAAACATTATCACACTTAATAGTCCTGCCACACTAGAAGGGATGAGTGGAAAGAAAGGGACACAACTAGCTGAAAACAGAGAGGAGTTTGATAACATGATGATGCGAGGCACTTTATCAAAAACATGCCAAAGCTAACCATGCACTTGTCTGTCGTAGCTTGGGTTCTGCATCCTCAAGCCTCAGGAAACCCAGCAATGAAGAAAACAGTGAGGCATTTTTGTGCAGAACAGGGCCAGACATTTGTACACTTTCAGCTATCTTTCTCACATGCCCAGTGTATTTTACAGAGGCTGTGCTATTCATTTGTGCTCAAGTTCAAGGTATGTGAACAAGCAGAAAACAAAACCTTATTTTTCTTAAAAGAAAAATCACCAACTCCAGGAACAGGGATGTTTTCAATTGTTATGATCAGTCAGTGAGAAAGCGAACACTGATATTAATTAACAATCCAAATGTGATTTACTAGAGTATATAACAAGACCCTAAATATTGAAGTCACATTTTCATTATGAACAAATTTTATAATGTCCTTGGGCCAGTAACTGCAACTAAAAACCTGATAGAGTTTTAGCATTTACTGGAAATGCACTTTGGTGAAGTTGATTTATCTGTAAAACACCTTGCTACACAAAGACAACTTTCACATAGAGTCATTTGGTATTTGGCTACAGCAAACCAACTGGTTAAAAGCAATTAAAGTGTATCCACCAGAGTGAGGGAAAACCATTTACAGAAATTTCCTCAGGAAATCATGAGGCTAAGCAAAGGTGCAAACTACTTAAAAAAGAGAGCAGTCAATGTTGTTTCTAAACCACTGCTGATCACATGCAAGTTAAGTTCCTCTTAGTTTGCCAGAAGCAGTATAACTCGATAATGCAGTACAAGTGCTTGAATAAACTTTTCAACACACCACACAACCAAAAACTAGCAATTACTAGCAAATGTGATTTTTGATTCTGTGAAAAGAAGAAAAGCAGAAATCAGAAATATACTTCAACAGGCATTCCCACAGTATATAAGACACACACCTATGATGAGTACCAACCTACAGACTCTGGAATAGGCAACTGAACTTTTGCCAGTATAGCAATTGTACTGCTCTGAGGGTAATTGTTAGAACATAATTTTACATTAAGAAGCCAAGTAGCTAAGTGTTCACCTTGTATTTTTTAAAAAACTACCCTTGTTAAAAGCTGAAACCAAAAAAACCCAAACAGATGAAATCACACAGTTCAGAAAACATGAAATAGCTCTAATGTACTATTTATAGCCTGTGTTTTAAAAGCTGAAGGACATACATTTACACACACAAAATAAAGCTATCACTGCTTTGTGGTCTGCAGAGTATTTTCAGAAATTTTTCCTTATCCTTGGAAACATCCATTACTCTTAATACAGTAGCATCCTGAAATTTTATAACATTTTGGATTTCTTTGAAATGAAAAGTCCATTTTATTGTTTTTTAATTAAATCTATTTCCCCGAAAGGTCTTTAAAGGCTCTACAAACTACCTTGCATTTTATTATTGCTGACAGTTATCTAAACCACGCTTGAATGCCCTCTTTATCCTTTAGTGAGCAATTGAAAGATCATATGCTAAAAAGACTTGTGCTTTCTCTTCTTCTAGCCCTATAATTAAGGCATTTTAATACATTTCTTCATAGTCATTAAGAGAGCACAATGTTAAAAATTAATGAAATGAGACAATTTTGAGTTTAACAACCATAAATACACACAACATAAATTTGTCTCAATTGTAGATATGAAAAAAAGCCTTCCTTAAATCACATGATGAGATTACTGAATTGTCAAGATTCTGCCTTTGCTGTCTAAGGGTGTTTAAATGATGTATGGTAGCCTGACAATACTACAGTTGTTACATACCATACAAGAGAGGTAAACATTTCTGTCAAACATTCAAATTCCATTGGGTTTTTGTTTACCTTATATAGATGTCTATAAAAAAAGTGGCATTGCTGGATGATGCTGAAATGGGGGAGGAAAGAGAAAAGAGGAAGCAAGACAAAGGCATATGAAGGGAAAAAATGATCATAAGTCAATTGCAAAAAAACCTGATATATAATAAAAATACCACTATAATAACACCCACTTACAGCAGTATGTTAATAATATTTACAATAGAATAAATAGGATTTTCTTAATTTGGATTCTTTTCCTAAGAAACAGAGATCACCATATTAATGTATCACATATTTTTGCAGCATAGTAGTAAGAGGGTTTCTTTTGTTACACAGTGAAAGGAATTCAGTGTTTTTAAGCACATCCTCATCACTTCTATAAATACCAATTAAATATAGGGTGCAACTACACTATAAATACATTATTACTATTTCCAAAAGATATTACAAATGAGGAAATTATACAGCTTATCTTTTAAAACTAAGTTAAGTTTTTCAAGGCTTAAGTTCTTTATGCTTTCTCATCTAAATTTAAAAAGATGCAGTGCAACACAGAGCAAGAAGGCAAGAGGGTCTTTTCCTTAAGAAAGACAAAATAAAAAAAAAGAGAAGTTGCTCTCCAGAAGATTTTTTAGGGTTGTCAGACTGTTATATTATAAACAACCTTATTAGTCCTTTATAATTACAATAGGTACCTCTGGACAAGATCGAGCAGACATGACAAATGCTTCTGACTTCTTTTTAAATCGAACCTGGAAGGTCATCGCTGAACAAACAGAATGCTATACAACTGGGGCCATAAATTGTGAAAGCTACAAAAAGGTAAGTTTTTTGATACTAAAAATGAAAATTATTTTGTTCAGACTTTACTGTATAAGACCTAGAAATAAGAGGATGAAATAGTTTAAAAAGGGTAAATAGGTAAACAGAAATAAATCTTTAGAAACTTTATTATCAAAGATTTTTTTGGGAGCTGAACCTGTATTTTAGTATTAGGGCAATGTCTTCAGACTAGCTGCTTTATTTTACAAATATTGTCTTTATAGGTAACTCCCTAATGAGTATTTATCCATGTTTGTATTTTCTTTTTTTACAGCACTAAGATGAAACTGTGGACAGTTAAAACCAGTTAGTCTCAAATCTAGGGGATTCGCTTGCTGCTAATCCTCACACCAAGTCAGTAAAAGGATAGCATACTACTGTGCATTTCTCTTAATATTTTTGTTTGAGGATCATTTAACAATACCGGTAGTTTTGGATTAAATTTAATTTGCATGGAGAAAAACAGTAACTTAAGTGTCTGGAACTGGAAACCAGTTGATGGATTCGCTTTTAAATCTCGTATTTCAGTTTGGAGAGGAAATGTAAGGACTGAATTAGAAAGCTGTAAACTCTTGATGAGTTAGTGGTATAGAACAGAGGAAAACCAAACTTTTGGTGATTTTCCTTACAGTTAGGCTGAATGAAATTATAAATCAACAAAAGATTTGGACAGCATTCAAATCAACAGCTTTACCTAATAAAAGTTCTAACAGAGCACTGAGCATACCATTTGAAACAAATATGAAATAAATATGAAATATGAATGACTTTAAAAAGAACCATATGAGAAGCAGAACAGTAAAATCACAAAAATTCGAGCAAAGGAAATTTGGACTGAAACGTATGATGGGCAATTAAGTACCTATTTTGACAATTCTAAGTGGTCAAGTTTTTAAAGTATGACACAGAAACCTTAACCTATCTATATATGAGTGATAAATGAGGCATTTTGTGTCATTACATTCCCATAAATCACCTTCTTTAACTGCTGATGGCTTTTATCAGCTCTAACCTTTTCAAGCTTCTATCAGAGTGCTAACATTTTCAACTTTGACACATATGCAGTTTACAAATTCTGCAGCTGATTAACTCTGGACAGAAGCTCACTGCCATCATTGCCTTCCTCAAGTTTGGTTACAGCTTCAGCATCTCAAAAAATCAGAGGCATCCTTCATATGCCAGAAAATATCTGGCATATTCATTTGTTGGCCTGTATTGCAAAGGATACAAGATATTTCTCCTTTTGAAACAAGTAAATGAGAATATACTTTCAAAAGCAATCTTCTACAGAGAGACTGACGTATGTGTAATTTTCATTATTTTAAAATAAACAGCACTTCCCAAATAAGGAGAAACAGCACTTTCCAAATGAAGACATATAAATAATATTATCAATTTCTGATAACTTCATAATTTAAACAAGCTTGGAATAAAAAAAAATTGACTACACAAGAAATGATGCTGTCAAAGTCTCTGAGGTAAACAGCAATAAAAAGTTGAAAAAAATTCTAATTATTGCAGTGTATTGTATCTCAAATTTTACAAAATATTGCAATTATAAACTGATCATGACCATGGACCCTCAAATCATTTTGTGGGATCCCTCACTAAATTCCCCTCTCAACTGTTTTGTAAATTTTAAAGATTTTTAAATAGCCATATCTTGAAACCATAAATTTCAAAGATTCAATTTCAGCATTTTGGCACTTGGAACATGAAATGAATTCAACCATGATAGAATACAATAAATGAAATAGCAGAAAAGAAATATATGAAAAAATGTTTTATCCTGTGTAAGTAAACCCAGAGATTTCAAGGAACACTTGCTTCCTATAGCAACTAAAATTAAATTACCTATTTGCCTGACACATTCAGATTTTGCTACGAATAGATGATAAAATAGTTTATAAAATCCCATCTAGGTGTCTGTCTTATAGTACTGTCTTACTGTACTATTCCAACAGTGAGAAGCCAGCCATATAGTAGCTCTTTCTGCCCCAGTATCACCAAGATATAGTAAGGATGGTACCAAGGCTTTAGACTAAACACTTGTATTTTTGCTATTTTTTAAACTTAAAAACATGCAGAATATAATTTCAGATGTATTTAATCTATTGAAGCAAGCAGTGACTCATTCACTGAAATGAATTTCCAAAATATAATCGATCTAGACACTGAAAAAAGGCTCAGGTTTAAAGAGATACTGTCTTTAATAATATTAGTCAGACTGAAATTTCTATGTTGGTTGTGTCCACCAGAAGCCTGGTACTTCAGATGGTATTAGTTTTGATAAGAGCTAACTAGACATCAGACCTAAATAATGAAACATGAAGAGACAGGCTTGGAACATGTAAATAGGAATGTCCTCAAGAGATTCTCATGCAGCTGATTGTCTCTTGTTGATAAACAACACATCTTATAAAAACAGTGGATGAAGGAAAAAATTTTGCAGCATCACAACTAAATCAGCCTTGCAGTGTCAATATTTAAGGCCTATCCATAAAAAACCTAAAAGTTCTTTATTTCACTAATAATGTCACAGATCAGAGAAGCTGTGCAGTTACACTTTGACAATTCAGATGTAAATCTTGGAATGTCTGTAAGTATTCATGACAAAGGCACATTTATCATTTAAAACAAAAGGACGTGATTTCTTGACGTTCATATCAAAGACTAGTGATGGATGAGAGCATGCTAATCAAATGACTAGAAGGAACACAGATGCTTACTATTTTGATTCGGAGAGGGAAATGAAGACCTCTCTCCTAAATAAAGATATAAACATCCATAAAGTATATACACATATGGAAGTGTGTATAACACACTGTGCATGCACAGGAGCTGGATACACTTTCTAGCAGAAATGCTACAAATGCTAACTAGCATGACTGCCAATTTACTCAAGGTCAGAAGCAGCCACATAAAACTGATCAATTCCAGTTAATTGCTTATGAATTTACATATTCAGAAGCAATTTTAGCGTTCTTCTATCAAAATTCAACAAGTAATAAAAGAGAATAATTTAAGTTTTTTGTAATTTGTTTCCTACTGCCATAGTTCTAGGTTTAAATCATACTTCTGTTACATCATCCTTATGTAACTTAAAATTGCATAAAATCAATGTAAATATTACTGAAGATAAAAAGGTAGACTAAGTGGGATGCAGTGTTGCAAGATAAATGTGGAACTTTAGAGCCAAATTTTAGTGTAAGTTTTTACATTTTGATACTCAAGTCACCTTACTTCAGCGCCTTACTTTATGTGTATCCAAATTGTACCAAACTAATTATGCATTTAGCAAGAACTAATAAACATCAAGAATTTTGCTTACTCAGCATGACAGTCACAACCACTCCCAGTGAGACAGCCAAAAATTTGTTAAGTTTGTAGATCCATGTGCAGTGGCAAGGTCCCATGAGGTTCAATACTTTCACAGAGTGTTGTCAAATGATGATAACATGCACATTCTTGAAATCCATCTTTTTCACTCTCCTTTAAGCAGGTAGTAACTATAAAGAAAATCCCTCTGATACTTCTCCTTTAGAATTCTGCAATGAGTAAATTAGCCTCAAGATTTTGATAGCCTCAAGAATATACCCCAGTCACTCTAGTTCTGAACAGAGAAAAGAAAAGCCCCCTTGCTAACTGGAGAACTATTCATCAAACATACTTGCTTATACCTTGCTGTAGTTATGAAACAAAGTACTAAAAAAAAGAAAAGAAATTAAAAAATGAGTCCCCATTATATAGTTTTCAAGAATTTACAAGAAGGAACATTTTATAATATCTACAAAACTACGTAATTAAGCAAAACCTGGTGGCACTGAGGCAGAAAAAATATATTTGAATTTAAAATACTCTTAATAATGTATTTCTTTTTGTTAAAGCAATTTTTATCTGACCAGAAATGCATTTGAAGTTAAGAATGATGTAACATAGTGTTTAAAAAAATACACCAACACTAACAAGCATTTTCCCTGCCACTCAGAAGCTTTAATAAGACATATCTGATGATGTCCTTAATGCAACTTATCCAAATATCTTCAGTGCCTCCATTAACTCAAGAGCAGTGTCCTAGAGAAGCAGATTCTTGTACTGTGGAAACAGAAATCCGCATTGTACAATTGCTCCGAATAAACAAAACGTAGGAAGTTCAATGTATACATTTCAGTCTCATCTTTAATCAAAAGAAAGTGCCCTCACAGAGGCTGAATGGAAATATGATACACTGTAGTGACACTGTATTTCTTTTTGCCTAAGCCAAGATTTAGGCACAAGGAATTTGTGCAACTGTGTGGAAATGTGATTCCTGTCCATTAACTGCCCAGGGACTATTGAATCTACTCATTTTGTACTTCAAATTTTTCTTAGATTAACAGTCTCATGCTTTTAAATGCTTTATTTACTGACTTCTAGCTGTAATCAGCTACTGACATTATTTATTTTTTTCCTTATATTAGTACATATAGTTTAGTATTCTACACATATCATTTACGTATAACGTATCATTTAATATATTAAAGGCTGCTTAAGACAAGCAAAATTCCCCCACCTCTTGGACCTTTTTTGAAAAATTTACTGGATGCTCAATATATATAATATTCAATAGCATGTGAGAATAATTTTTATGCAACTCTGATAGTTAGAAAGATAGATAACTCAATTATTAGATCATCTATCAAAATATTCAGATGTGTAAGAGGCTACTAAAAAGATTGATGACTGAGAAAGTCCACTGATTCTCTAGCCATCATATCCACACATTTGGCTAGACAACATTTTTCGCTGCCTTCACAAGCAAGCTTCATTACCCATCACTCCACTGAAAAGAGTTTATTATGAGGCTGCCATCTTGGCAAGACTATTATTTAGATGATAAATGTTAGTGGAAAAAGTGTGTCTAGATTTTTTTTTAACATGAGCTTTTTGACAGATAAAACAAACAGCATCTACATTTCTAATTAACTTAAATTTGGCATATACAAATACAGGTCAGTAAAGCTATGATATGCTACTAGATTATCTTCTGTCTGAATCTTGCCCTTAATTTGGAAAATGTAAATTAACTAATTAGAAGAAAAGCAGTATTATTTGTGACTAAATGCTGCTTCTACTTTTTTGCTTTGTGACATCTATGATCAACTGTAGTCCTTCATTCTAACTTCTAGTAAATGGATAATTATGCTCATACTAATTTATTAGGCATTTAGCATTGTAACCCAAATAAAAACTTGAGATTTCTGAAGGCAAAGAAGGACAACAACTGCACCATGCAGCTAAATGACGTATTTGTCAGTTTTACTTCATTCTCAATATTATGCTGTTAACATATCTCGCATGAATACAGGTATAAATATTTTCACTTTCAATATTCAAGTACCTAACTCAACAGGAAGTCTCTATTAATATTCTTAAAATTTCCTTGAAATATCTGTATCCCTTCTGTACATGCTGCATAGTAATAATAATATGCTTTGTTCACTAGTACTAAGAGTTAAATTTCACTTTATATGCCTACTACCCTCCTCAATTGTCATGAAATGGATTAGACTAGCACCTACAGAGCTACAAAAAGAAAGAGGGAATTGATCATTCTTGAGTTTCAGCCCAGCAACTTGACATTGTTAAATAAAAAATATATGATATCATAGTTTACAGGAATGAATTCTTTTTGCTTTGGTTTGGTTTTAACTATTAGTAGGTAGATAAAGAACAAACACTAAAAATTACATTGAAAATGCCAGATGTAAATGTCAATTAAAAATTACAAGGAATTCTGAAAGGTAAGGTCTGTGGGGGGTTGATATTCTTTGACATAGTGGAGTGTCTGCAACCAGGCCTTTGGCAAGAATAGCAGGATCTAGGCTGTCAGCTCTTATCGTACATAAACTTAGATGCTTGTCTAATCTGAATGAGAAATACCAGGAAAACTGGAGCTGAAGCCTTGCAGTAATATGGAAGAAAGCTGAAAATGCTCTATCTACACTACATGAATCTCCTGTGACACAAAAATATTTAAGACAGTACTGAAATACGTAAGGGAAAAATGATGTAAACAAAGCTATATACTGCTTCATTTACCATTTTTCTAAGCTCAGGATGTAACAATCTAGCAGTGAAAGAGGCTTACATAAGAGAATTAAAATATAATTAAAATTTCAGCTTCATGTCCATATTAAATACAATATCTAAGGAGAACAATGTATGAAAACACATACTTATTATGTATCATTCAAACATAAATGAAAATATGAATAAAATATGGTCTGTTCTTCGCACTGACAAAAACTAGTTTTGATACAAAATCAAACAACCTATAATGCTCAGCAAAACAATAAACATTATAGCAATGCTATGCATAAGCCATAATCTCAGTGAAAATGTCTTCATGCTCTGTTATTCAATCACATTGTTGAAGGGAGCACGACTAGTAAAATCTAAAAACATTACTTTTGAGCTGGAGTAGAAAAATATATTTTTCATAAGTTACATGTTGATTTTTATGCCATTGATGTGTCATTAAATAAAGAAAAAATTAATCAATAACAAATGCTATTGGAAGTAGGCTACATGTATGTAGGACATTTGTGAAGTGCAGAGATATGCCTCTGTGTGTGTATGTGTGCATGTATATGTATATTTGAATGTACACATGTATCTGTTTATCTTGCAGAACACAGAATTTTATCATCTTCACCAAGTAAACTACTGCATGAGTAAACTAGTAGAAAATGGCATTCTTCACTGATTTTGGTTCTCTTCTTGTCTATAAACAAATGTATCTTAGTCAGTGCTAAGGTTAGCAAGTTGGCATAATTCACTTTGGAAAAGTTAATTAGTTTTGAAGAAACTTAGAATATAAAGTCCTAAGTGGTAAAAATCATCATAAACTCTCTCCTCTATCTACATCCATTTTTGTTTAAGATTAGTGTAGTAGTCCAAGTGGAGTCAGAAGGGAGAGAAAAAGGAGCAAAGCAAAACCCAGCATGTGTGAAAATCCACAAGCATTAGATAGCTAAACAAACCCTAAGTCCCTCAGTGTGGCAGTAAGGTCAAAACCTTTCAGCATTGTACCAGTGTGTCAAAATATGTCAACAAACCATCATACTGCAAGAAGAAGAATGACCTTTCAGTTCTTTATGTTTGGGCTGCTTTGGATACTGGGTATGCATGAACAGTTTTCCTAGCCACTTGACAAATGCAACTCCCAAGGTTTCGTCCAAGTCAAGTTGTTACAATGGCTTTCAATTCACCAGTACAATTTTTTAAACCATCTGCAATTGAAGAATACTCAACTTGTTAACAGAACAGACATCCATAAATCCACAACAGATCTCCCTCTTCCCCTACCACCTACAATCAGACACCAATTATTATTTCAACAGTTTTCAGAGTAACCTGCCAACCCAATTCAAACAGATGAACAGCAAAAAGAAAAAAATCTATAATTCTGATGTCCTGATTCAGACCTTGCTCACATATAATTCATCCTTATAGTCAACTGTAAATGAGTTTGAACAGAACACTTAAAAAATCCTTGGAACACATTATCTGTGTTTGTGAGTGAAATACAATCATCTACATCATTTCTGTTTGCACTTATCTGAAATAAATACCCTTTTTAAATCAATGGGACTCTATGATAATTTTACTATGACTGATAGTTATGAACTGAAATCTCAAGATCAGGCATAATGTACTAATTAACACCACACTGAATTATGAATTTAGGCTTCCAGAAAGTGTGATTACTATTTTAAATTTACTTATGGGTAACTTGCTTTTATTTATTCTTTCAAAAAGTCAGAAGCACAGGACTAACAACATTTAGAACACAAACAAATGGCAGAAGGAATTCAGTACAGAGATGACTTACCATTTTTATTCAAAGAGAAGACGAAATGCTTCTTTTTCACTATGTGAAATTGCCTCTAGTTTAATAACAGTGTCAAATATGACATTTTCCTATGGTCTTCCTTAGTAAAGTTTCTTTATATAGTAAAGTTTCTACATAGTAAAGTTTCTTTAGCTAATAATGACGTCAAGCTTTCTCCTGGGACCCTCTAGAAATTACATTCCAGACTGTACATATGCCTTAGCCATGCTTGCAGAAGATAGAAAATGTAAATTTCTGTATTTGAGTTCATATCTTCTTACAGCGAGTCACTGACAGTGCACCCACTAATTACTGTTTGAACCATGTGTTGCTGATCCTTCGAAAACAGCAGTGTTGCCTGTCAGCTCTGACTAAGAGACTTTTACAGCTAGGATTCCAATTTTTAATTTAAGTTAGAAAAAAGTTATAAAATCAGACACCACGCAGCAAAAAAAAAAAACCAGCAACATTCATTTAAACCCTAAAATACTTTACAACACCTTCACAGACCCCATTTTAAAGTGCGATCTGTGTAACTTTCTGTTCATGCTCTCCAAATTACCTTTGGTCACACTGACTATTCAACAGCTTTTATCCTCATGTTTACAAGAAATGCACCAATGCAGAGCAGTGAAAAATGAAAGGTGTGGTATCTACTATGTGTGCACAAATTATAGTTTGTGCATGCAGTTTTTTTTGTTTACCCAGTGGCAGCGTAAGCTACACCCTGCTCAGTGGATGCCACTGCTCTGAAGGAACAAGCATACTGAGGGAAGTACATGAATCACTTTACACTAAGTTTGTCCAGTATATAAATAGCTTTCTTTTGTAAAACATCACTGTGAAAAATCAGTCTGGGAATACGCAAGACCAAATTTGCCTTTTCCTGTTTCTTTATTATTGAAAAATCTCAATATCTAAACAACATCTTAAATTGTAACTCTGCAAACCCACTGACAAGGTACACTTTGTACATTTTTAATGTGAAGCTTAATTTGGAGATGAGGTTGCAGTGCACCACTGCAACTGAAAATTGCTTAACAATACCATTGATGTATGAGCCATAAAAAACCTTGCTAAGCTGTCCCTGCAGAACTCGGAGTAATAAAAAGGTGTTCTTCTGCACTGAGGTGAACAGACATGGTTGATTGCATCTAGGGAGCTGTTCTGTTAAAGGAGAAAGTGCCATTTCTTTCCTGTCAGTATAGACCAATTTAAGACACTCACAGATTTAGTTAGCACAAAATACAGGATTTAATGAAATACACACGTAACAGCAAACAAACCCCAGCTACGTTTAAAGCTTTCAGTCCAATTTGGAGTAGAATTCATCTCACATATGTAAGAAAAGAACCCAAAAACTTTTCCAGTCTGACTCCTAATTTTTAGAGAAACAATAAAAAAGCTGAATGGAAAAGATCTGAAACTTCTCACTTTCATTCCTTTCAAAGTATGTAGATTTGTATTTCTACCCACATCTAAAAAGTGATGCTATAGATTTTCTCTTGAATTTAATTTCTGCTTTAAATTCAACCAACAGGTCAACAACCCCAAAATATCACTTGAGCACTGTATCATCTCTACTGTGAACTCGTGCTTGTTCTCCAAATAATTTCTCTTTGAAGAGGAAGAGAGACACAAAGGTGTGATGAATTGACTGAGAATCTGATTCTCACCTGAGAACTCTGTGCTCTGCACAGACTGATTAACTAAGACAAAGTTGATTCACAGTTTGTGCAGCCACACCTGTGTCATATAGTTTCAGAGACCAATGGAAGTTAACTGTCTAACCTACATGCAACCTAATCTGTCAGCGTGTGTTCATTAACACAGCTGTCATTATTTTAGAAGCTACAGTAATTCAGAACTCATTTCAGAAGATGTGGCACTGTCAGCTTGGCCAAATGGCACCAAAATTAAAACTAACAGGATTTATTCTTTAAAATACCCCACAGAAATCTATGTAATTTCAATAATTAACCTAAATTTTGGATTTAAGGTGTAACAAATCTTACTATGGAGAATTCTATTTTCCTTTATGTGAATGTAAACTCACTATATTTAACAATCAACCATTTTTGTAGTTGTTTCCAATACAAACAGCTACATAGAAGATCTGGCAAAATCTCAAAACTACTTCCAAAATGTTTTATTGATCCACATATCATTCCAGTCTAGCTTTTGCAACATTAAAGATACTTGACTAACAGCTCAGTGAGAGATGTTATTCCATTTTTGAAGTTGAATTATTAATTGGTACATGTTAAAATTAAGAAGAAGTCAGCTACATCTTGCTTTCTTGATAAAAATATCAGGGAAATTTCCTTTGGAAATGTCAGAAGCAAATGTACACACTATTCTCAAATGTTTTACATTAAAATGTCGATAGACACTTTGTAGCACAAAAAAGACAGATACAACTTTGCAATGGCAATTTTATTGCAAACAACTGGATTAGTTCCTTCATCCCACCTATGCAACTTTACACCACCTCAACATAGTATCTTTATGCTCATGTAATCTGTTTCAAATGCACTTCTTGGAGCTGCTTTTCTCCAATACCATAATGGATCTCTTCAAACACACCCTTTGTATTCAGGAAAGTATACCAGCCAGTACATCTAATGGCCTTCTCCCAACCTGAGCTGCTCTATTTCCTTTACACTGCTTTGCAGTCCAGCGCTGTTTGCATCACAATCTTTCCTGCCATTCTCAACATTTGCCTAGATATTGTATATACTCAAATTTCTTTCTAAGTTTTACATTCTATATTTCACGACTTATTTTCTACAACTTTCCTATAGTATAACACCTTTACCCAACAACTGACAGCCTTCCAAGGTTCCCAATACTATGATTCAAGTTTTCCAAGTCTCTGCTTTCTGGGATTGTCAAATAAGAGCAGGTTCTTTTCATATCAATCAAGAATGCTGCTGCAGAGCATACTTCCGAACTTTGATGATGTTCTTACCAAGATCTGGTCTCCCTTTCTCTGCTGCCTTCTATTGAACCTGCTTTTAAAGTATTTCCAAAGGCAATGTTAGCTATTTTCACATTCAGCTGAAATACTAATGGTACCAGAACTAGTCTCTGATGTTGGCACACACCCCCTTTTTGTCGCATATTCACATGCTTGTGCCATGTTCTCCACTATCCTTCTGATGGTCTCTTGTGGACACTGGGAAGACTTCAAAACTTATACTTTAAAAAACACCTTTACTAAGACTTTAATTTACCTCACTCACTATCTTGCTTAGGGTTCTACCACATATAAAAATGGCATCGAAGATGAAGCACTGTGTTTAGTATATTTTTTTTAAAAAGAATCCTCCAGTGAGGAGATATCCAGTACCATGGGAAGATTTATAAATATACACAATAATGACTTTTGGAATAATAAAGCAGAAGTATTTTAACCATATTTAAAAGAAAATATATTTACACCAATACCATCAACATGCTATAAAATTCTTTCTAGTACAATTTTTTTCCCTCCTAACACTCCTGCACAGACTTACTACATTTTCAACTTGAAGATTATTCCAATTATTGCTACAAATACAAATAATATACAGAAGAAATACTTTATTAAAAAAAAAAAAACCCACAGTGAAACAGTATGGTCCTACTTAAAATGACAATGAACAGTAGACTATTTTACACACAAAACCCATTTGCTTAGATTGTGAAGATTTAAAAAAAAAATTGTCACCTTGTACATATTCCAAAATGGTACAGCAAAATCTTCTTTCAAAGTGGGTTACTAAAAAAATTGACATAAAACTTCTATACCAAAATAACTTACTCTGTCATCCAGCATCACTCTAAAATCACCATATATGTCTCCTGTATGTTAACAATTAAGATTTCAATTTTTCACAAATATTTCAGCACACCAACTTGAAATTGCAATTAATGATATCCAAAATGCCAGATTAGTAACATGTATTTTATTGATATGACTTAATACAAGAGTCAGTAGTGTTTTATCCAGTAACTTCCTTTTATAATGAAGTCCTATTTACCTACAAGGAAAAATAATAGAAATTTACCTGTTCCAGTAGCTCCAAAACTGGTCCTGCAAGTAGGCTTGGTGGCTACTTTCATCACCAAATGAGGCCTTGCTTTCAATCCAGTGAATTATGTGTCCTTCTACAGCTATGGTGACAGCAGAAAATAAACTGAACTCTGAAAATCACACTCAATAGCCTGTAAGACTATGTTTGGGAACATTCTATTTATTCCACAATCTACGACATAATTCATGCTTGCAACAGAGTTAAATATTTGAAAAAATTATTTTTCAAATATGTACACAGCGCATTTAAAACAAAATACTAGAAAATACTTTAACAGACAATCACATCAATTTCAGTTTAATTACACCCTGTTCCAGATATATGCATTTATTGTAAGACAAACGGAATGCAAAGGAGATAAGACTAAGAGGCAGTTTTATTCTTCTACTACCCTTACTTTGCTGGAAGGCATTTTTGAGGTAAGGAATTGGAAACCTCTGATGAATGACAAGAACAGTTAGCTAAGCTGCTAAGGACAGACACTTGCCACCAATCCAGAATGGAAGGTGTAAGAAAGGGAAGGAAGTTTATCCTGGACATGTGTCTGCTCCGTTCTTTTGCAAAACTAGTAATGCCTCACCAGAAAGAAGTCAGGAATAAGAAGGCTTATGTGAAAATATGTGATTCTGAATTTCTGTTTTTTTCAATGCTTTCATATTTGCTTTGGTTCATGTCTTTCCTCATTTCTTGCAGGAGTGAATTACTAATATTAATACAATCATAAATTTTTTGACAAAGGAATGTCCTCTCTGAAGTCGACAATGTAATTTTGCAGAAGAAATTTTAAGCATCACTCTAAGAGACCTTTCTTTCTCCATAAAGGTGTTACTGGGTATCATTGTTAGGATCTTTAAAAGTGTTTCCTTTATTTTGAGTTACCTACAGTATCCACAGCCATGATGCCTTAGCCTAAATTTGACTTGGAATGAGGTTTTCAAAGAATATGAAAATGCAGAAGAAAAATACAGGAAGATTACAAGAGGGTATGGCAGCAAATGACTGACCACAGACTGCAAAATTACTCAGGAAATCTGTGTAAGTAACTCATGAAGTCACCACACTAAGCTCCGTGTGCCACCACTACCCTGCTATCAGTAACCTGTGTAGGCTTGTACTGCTACATCCTTTCCCCACCCCAACACCTTTAGATGCCAGCAGATGTAATAGCTGAGGTGTAAGCAGCTCAGAAGCAATTTCTAAGAAACATTTGCCTTTCCTATGTATGTACTGAGTCATGAAGAAGAGAATCCAAGCACTGCTACACATTAGTTCAGATCAGGCAACAGGTACAAAATTATTTCCTGCAAGTCTTAGGTGATTATAAAAATTTGAAAAAAGCAACACACTATTACTATTTGAATTTCTGGAGACAAATCTATGCAAATAAATTAATGGCTATTTTTAACCCTCCTTCTAATAGGGCAATACTACAAAAAGAATTCTTTTGGGTTTTTCCTGGTTTCCCTTCTCAAGAATTAAAAAAATAGTTCCATCCAGCTGCTTTTCTAGTTTTTTTTTTAATTAGGCTCTTGAATAGATGGGGCATAATCTCATGTTTCTAATATAGAATTAGGTACCTTAATACCAATTATGTACTGTGTTCATTGTAATCCACGTAACTGGGGAATCTTACTAATGTATACAACCTTCTGAATGGCAGGTGGTAAAGGCTCTTTTCAGCAGCATCTAGTGACAGGACCAGAGGCAATGGGTACAAACTAAAACACAGGAGTTTGCACCTGAACATCAGCAACCACTTTTTCACTGTGAGGGTGCTGGAGCATAGGCACATGTTGCCTAAAAAGGTTATTCTCCCTCCTTGTTGATATTCAACAGCTGTCACATGGCCTCAAGACCAGAAAAGGTAGATGAACTTTAATATGACCTTTATACTTATTTTTATTCTTTATTCTTTCTTGCTATTCAGACTTTTAAAAAAACAGTAAAGAACTGCAGAGTTATATTTGGATGCAAAGTGATGGCAAATAATAATTGTACTAACCTCTAGGTGTAATGGTAATACTCTTAAGACTCCTTTGAATTAATTGGTCTAGAAGTAAAGACCAGTCTAGGTATATCAAAATTTAGCTCAGAAGGACAGTGGATAGAGTATGTTAGAGGGAGCAGGGATTTAAGGATTCCTACTGTTGCTTTATTTTGCTTTTTTTTTAAATGAGATAAAACATGCAGCGGCTAAAAAGGAAACACTGGGTAACACTAGTCAGGATCAAATCTCTTTGATTCAAACTAGAAGTTCTTAAAATTACTGGGCAACTCCTGAAGAGACTTATTTGCCATGCCCTGGAATATGCTTCACTTAAGTAGCCATAATATTTAACATGAACACTTCTACACAAAATAATAAAAATTCCTTAAAAAGACTTACCTACTGGCACTTCTAAAATAAAGTCCGGTGTTTTGTCATAACCCTTTGCACGAAGCTGATCTTCAGCTGTACACAGAAAATAAGAACTACTGTTTATAAAACTATTCCATTAAGTAGACAGCAGCATAATTAATTTTATTTTAAATAAGAGTGCAAGAATTACTAATGCAGTCATACATATCTTTCTTATGCATGTAATGCTGTGTCAGATTAAATGAACCTTTGTAGAAAACCTGAAGCATGGATATAAAAATGCTTCTTTGTCATCCCTGCATTTTTATGTCTTCATTATAAACATCATTAATTCAAGCTGTCATACAGTATTTTATAACCTCCAAATATTCAAAATAAAGAGGTATATTCACTGATTGAAAGAAGAGTCTCTCCACCTTCATACGTGCTCAGATTAATCCTACCAACACCACAAACGTAGATACACCGTAGCTGCAGCCTTGGTTTTATTTTTAATGGTAGCATAAAGTTATTAAAAAAAAAAAAAGCAAGAAAATTCTTCTCTCCCAGAAATTTATTAAAGTAGAGAAGAGCAATATTTTTAGTTTCTCTTGCATTCTGGATTCTGTACAATTTATCCAATTTCTGAACATAAAAAGATTTAGACATTATGCTAATACTAAGTCCACAACTCTATTGCTTACAGGTATTAGATCTGAATATTTCAAGAAATAATAATGAGTGAGCAAGATAAAACTGGAAAAGGCAAAAGATGCTACCCTTAAAAAAATGGAAAAAGAAAGAAAAATAAAAAGAAGCCCAAACCACCCCCTAATATTTTTAAACTATTGTCCTTGATTTCTGATACCATTACATTGGTATTTCTGAAACACCATTTCTCCATTAGAATTTGGAGTGACCTGGTCATTCAATTCCAGGCATGGCTTTCTGTCTTCACCCAAGCTCAACTAATGGCACTACCTAGTAACAAGTAAGGCTGTGTAGCCCCTTAACACCTACTGGGCTGTTGACATTGTCATGCATCCCATTCGCCTTTCTACATCACCTTTGATTAAAATTAATGGTCCATTCTCACTGTTGGGTAGCTTATTTCCAATCCATTTATCAGGTTAGGACAGTAGTTTCATGGCCAATGTTCAGAACTCAGTTTTTGAATACTTTGTGCAAATCCTGAAAGGTCAGCAGTTAGAATCCAAGTAACATTTTAATGACAAGAAAAACATACAAACTTAGAAATCAAAATATTGTCTAAGTGCCAAAAGCAAACTCTCCCATTCTTTTTCATTGAAGAATATAAGTCTGAAGTATTTTTTTATACAGTGAACTAATTTTGAAAGTGGGACAGAAGTAAATGTGGAAAGCTGAACATTAATGTCAGTGTAAACTGCAATAGCTGTTTATTCTTTTTGAGTGGTACCATTTTTTTTTGATGCTGAGAGCATTTCTTCACTATAAGCAGTCTATATTGCAAATAAAAATCTTTGCAATGTGATGCTTCATTATATCACCTGATCAGGTAATAAAAAAACATTTCTAGGATTTGGAGACAGACTTGGTTTCTGGCTATTTTCTCAAACTTAGATGGTCATCTATACAGAAAAATGATGTTAAGATTAAGAAGGTTCTCATTTAACAGAACCTATGAATAGAGAGTTTTATGCCATAATATAAAAATGAATTAATGTTCTATGTAATCTTTTAATAAAAAAAAGACCCAACATTTTATCTAAATGTAGTTAATTGTAACCTGCTCTTAATTGTTTAAAACAATCTAGGATAGCCAACAGGATGTTCCAGCTGAAATTCTGTTCATTTAAGAGCAAGAGCAATGGAAAGGTCAGTCTTTTCTTTCACATCTAACAAATGCTAGTACCACAAAATACGGGAAATGCACCTTTAAAAAACTCACTGAACACCAAAACAGATGTAAACACATTTGAATAGGTCAACGTGGCAGGCCTCTGGACTGGAATCTGCATCAGCATTACTTTTAATATTCTCCAGCAGATTATTTTTTCAAGAGTACCTGATTACTTCTAAAATCTTTTAATACTAAATCACTGCTTGAAAAAGAACAGGGTTTTTTGTTTCAAATCTGGTTCTGAATGTCTTTATGTGGTTTCTCCTAGCATTTTGTATTGTGATTAACATTGGAAAACATATTAAAAACCATGTTTATTATTGATGTATCTATTATGTGCAGGAATATAACTTTGCATTACTATTTCTCCAAGTGTTTTGAAGCCTTATAACTCTGGGGAAGAAATATGGGGACTCTCCATAATCACCATGATTTTTTTGTTTTAAACCGTAACACACCATCAAAAACAAGTTCTAGCTTTTCAGTCCATTAATGTTTTGCATTGGTCCAGAAACTACTGAGGCAGCATTCTGCACCTCAAAACATAATTTTAACTCTAGCATGGATTGAGAGAATAACTTAATAGCTGCTTGAAAGCCAACCCACAGCAGTTTTGACAGTTACATTTATGAATCCTCAGATTTGAAAATTATGTGGAAACAGCCCTAATAAGTAGTTTGTCAACAGCTACCCCATTTATTTAGATTTCCAACAAAACTGCAGCTTCATCTTTACCATAATGTCACTTTCAGTCATAACCCTTTAACACATCACTGTTCCTATACCAGCCTTCTGTTGGTGCATGAATGAGCCCCAACTGCAGATTTAAGACTACAGCAGAAAACGCTGATCATATTTTATGATTTATATCCAAGCTATTATTGGTGGGAACCAAAGTAGTATAAAGCTCAGTACCTCCCCATATACCTAAAAGCTTTCCTAATATATTCATGGTAAAGATTAAAAAAAAAAAAATTAAAAAAAAAAAATCCTATATAGAGCCTAGAAATTCCTGGCATTTCAGTATGGCACATGAAGCTGTGAGCCTGTTTTGACAGAATGCTTCTATTGATCACTTTAATCTCAGGCCAAGTGATAAAGGCTTGAGAGCTGTGTTTTTGCTGAAGAGAGGACACGGTATATGATGCACTTCTCACAAACAGCGGATTAATAAAATGTAACCCCCATTAGTGTGTATAGGTTTGCAATCAACTTCAGGGTGAGTCTGAAGATGTTACATCTGACCTGCAGGCTTTGAAAGCTAACTGCTCTAGAAACAGACAAATTCTGTCCTGAAGCTGAAAAGCTGCTTCATGCTCTAAGACTATACTGGGGCACTCCATATTCACTGTGTTCTTTGATTGTACTTTCTTCTCCTGTACTAGACTCTGTTGCCCAGGTGAAGAAATTTGATACAAACCCCGTGACTATTCTTGAACAGTACAGTGGAATAGCACACTAATATAGGAACTGCAAAAATTCTGTTACTTTAATATGTGTTAAAAAGTAATGAAATTACAAGTCATAAGCCATGTAAATCATAAGCCATCTTCAAAACTGGAATGAAGTATTACACAAAAAAGCCTGAATTTGTGTACCTATGGGAAATACTGTCATCTGTTCTGTTCTCCTGATATTTTCTTCAAGCAGCTTTGGAACTAGTTTTTCAGAAAGGAAAGGTATTGCTAAGGACACAGTAGGGCTCATCTTGCAAGTGCTTAAGGAAAGCTTTTTTTAAAAAAAGATGACCCAAAATCCAAACACATCTAGAACCTGAAATACATATGTGATCACAGACATAAGAAATACAAATGCTTAACATAGCTTAAATCATGACTAAACAATACTTCACTATACATAAAATCTGAGTAACAAATTAAGCTCTCATTTCTATCTCCATATTCTAATAAGTTAACCCATTCCAGATGTGACAGCACAAATTTCTTAGAGCTAATTTCCAAAGACAAAATTGATGTTTATCCAAGGTCATGAAACATTGAAATTTAAATTTGATTTCTATACTGCATAAGCTTACACAAGCCAAATAAAATTATAATTGTTGGGTTGAGGATCCTTTAGTGAGTCATCTAGTCCATCCCCTTGTATCATGACAGGACTGATTTCATTACCACTTTTGATAGATAGATGGTAGATGAGTGTCAAATCTAGCCTTGAATTTTTCACTGAAGGTGACTCCATAACCTTCCCCAGCAGCTTGTTTTATACTTATTGTTCCTAGTACTGTTTGGTATTTTACCTTAACATCATCTCTCCAATTACAGCTTAAACTGTGATTACCTCTACCTATGCTCTTACAGTGAAGTAGGAACATCTACCTCTTCATATTTTCATAGTGTCATTTGCAAGCTTGCACGTGATAGTTAATCCTGTCCTTTTTTCACTTTTCTCTAAAATAAAAGAATGTACTAAATCTGTTCCTTAATCATATGGACAAATCTTTTAAAAAGCTTAATAACATTTTCTAACTTCTTATATTTGTTTAACGTTTCCAAAATCCTAACCTGATGCAGCTTCAAGAGAGATCATGGTTCCAGGCAAATCCAGCAAAATTCCCTGTTCAAACAAATTTAGTACAATGCTCAACCATTAACTATTAAGAGAGCATTTCACTTTGCTGCGGACTCATCACATAAGGAATCCAAGATTTAAGACGTCATTGTTTACTACCATATTAAGAGAAAGGATGCTTTAAACACCAGTCTTTGTTTCAATGCTACTCATGTAAAAGAAACATATTGCAGGCTAAAAGAAAAAAATGAAAGAAACCTCCTACCTAATTAATCCTTGAAATAACTTTAAAAATAGGGAGTGTAAAAAAGAGTACTTGCATTGATTGGGAAGCAGGGGGCAAAAATTCAGCAGAAACTGAACAGCAACGTAAATGAGTGAATCTTCTAGCAGTTCTTTAATACATAAAGCATTCTGAAGCTAATATTTCTTATGCTTCTTCCTAAATCTCATAAGGCCTAGATTATGGCTAATATCTCATGACACCAAAAGTAATACTGCAGCAGATATTAAAGCATTTTTTTCAGCTACTTATTCTATAAAATATTAATTGCAAGCCTGTGCATGTGCTGTATATACAGGGTATTAGGTAACAGAGTTCCTGCTCAGTTCTAAATCAATAAAAGATAACATGTACAGCATCAATCATTTTTTACTCTTCCTTTACTACCTAATATAGGGAGCATTTGGGCTGATTTTTGTCTTAGGTAAACAGTCACTAATGTCTTTGAAGTTAAGAATTCACTGGCTAGCCTCTACTACAGATTCTTACCTATGAAAGAGAGATTTTTTCCCAAAAGCATTTCTCGCAGCAAAACTTCATGCTCATGTCCAATAGCGCTGATAGCTTTAGGTTAAGAAATGGAAGATTACTTTGGAAAAGCAGCAACTTCATAAAAACATCAGAGGTAAAGGAATTAATCATACAATTTATTGGCCTTCACCTGCATTTCAGAAGTGATCAGTAATTTGAACTCCAAGTTTTGAAAATCTTTACAGGGATTTTCAGAAGCATACGCAACTTCGCAAAAATCAGACCATTGTATAAACAGCACACATTTTACAGAATTAAGACCCATTCGACCATATTTATTCAGCATAATTAAGGGCAGTATTTCCATTTCTTCTTTATTCTCCTTCTCAATATAAAACAAAGAGTGATTCTAAAACATGCAGTTAAATACCTTTAAAGTTGCTCTTTACTGACTAAGATATCAGTTCTCCAATCCAGCAAAGGATGAAACCAACTGGTCTTTCTTTATGTTCTGGAATTGATAGGTACTACACCTACCTGAAACATCTTACTGCAAAAAAAATCCTTTTAATTGACTATCCAGAAGCATGAACTAATGTTAGGGAAGGATGAAATAATATTATAACAAAGTCCTTTTCATTTCACTGACAGCCTGTTGATCCAATGTGCCATTCCTAGCAATTTAAGTCATCACATTAAATATTTTTAATGTATCCTCCTGGAGGTCAAAGTTCTATTCTGGAAGCTTTTAAAAAGAATCCTATGGAACAATATGATAAAAAATCTTATGTTAAAAGCAGTTAAGTTCCAAATTCTACTTAGAATAACTTCTGAAAACTTAAGCTACAGATCACCTTACCATTGCAGTTAATTACTTAACTTATATGAACACTTCATGCTGAACAGCAAAAAAAAATTCTGTGGAATCATTTCATATGTACATATAGCTTATATAAATTGAAACTATATGTTATGTTAAACTCTACTAGCAGTTTCAGAACAAAAGGGACAAATGAAGAATGGCAAAAAGGTAAGAAAAATACTGCAAAGAGAATTTATAATGCACCATAAGCAGAAACACTTAGTCTATAAAAATACCTGTTATTGATGTATGGCAATGACCATGGGGCAAAACTTGTAAATAACCTCACAAGCCATTTTCTACTCATGCAATCTAGCAGCCTAGTTTCCCGTAAGCATCTGAACTATTACTGAAAAATAGCCTCTTGGCATTTACAAAGAGGTTGACTTCATACTTTAGTCCATGCATATACAATTAGATAGTTATATTTAAAATCAATATGCAATCCTTCAGAAGACATTATGCTTTTAAAACCTTAACTTTAAATTGATTTTTAACTATTTTATGCACCTCAAAATTAACATCTAATTCAGCAACATACTTGCAGTAATGCACTTGCATAGCTTAGTATTAAACTTTTCTGGACCAAAATGGAATTGAAAAACTCCTCATTACTCTCATCGATGTCACTGCATGTTCAACAACTCATTTGAGCCAGATTCTGAAGAGGATATAAAAGTCTTTTCTAGACTGCAGGTGAATTAGTCTTAAAAATGGTTCAAAATTCTACATATGTATCTTTATTACTTTTAAACATGACACTTTCAGAAGACTACAGCCAGATTGCTCATCCACAGAGTACTAATTTTAAAATTCCAGATATGAAGATTAGTGATCAGCAACCCTTTAAAACGTGTGGTTTATTAGATTAATCCACTTTCAGAAAGTTATGTTTAATCTTGAAGACAATATCAATGAATATTTAAAATTACAATTAAAAGCACAAAATACAGACAGTTAAAACTCTATCCTGCTGCTATTAAAGTCAATAGGAGCAGGGCTGAAGCTGTAGTAGACACCAGACAAGTGTCTCTAGTGGAAAGAATATATTTTTAAGGAATGACAATCACATGTATCACAACTATAAGAAATACTGTTTTTCATGTATAACCAAACATCACTACAGCTTTCCTATCCTGCACCGTAAAGTGAAATCAAGATCTTCCCTCAAACTGCATGCAAGATTCATGCAAGGATTCTCTAGGATTTGGGAGGGAACTGCCTTACTAGTCTACTCAGTGACAGCAGGCCATGACTTTGAAATTGTTCCTCTGACTGCAGACTGAGACAGAAGAGCTACTCCTGCCAGACTTTATTAAAATGGATTTGGGTTCTCAGTGATCATTCCTAACTAATTCTAATCTCAGTCTGGAATACTCAGTGCCACGTGCAGTTCCCTCAGTGTACTTACTGTATACAGAGGCTAATTAACTATTTAAACACTATTAAAAAAATATATCCTTGAAAATTCAGAATGTATAGGGTTTTTACTACAGCTAGTATAATCTCCTTTATGAAGAAAATAAAAGAACTGCACTGAATGTCAGACAGGAGTTTAAAAATACTAATCAGTCAATCATATCTGAATTGCACTTAAAAAAATTTCAATTAAAACACCTATTTATAACAAAGTAAAGCCATAATGTTGAACACTCTCTATAAAACATATTAATTTAATCACAAAATAGCTGAGATTGGAAGGTATCTCCAGAGATCATCTAGTCCAACTCCACCACTCAAAGCGTGGTCACCTAGTCTTAAGAGAAAACCAGACATGCATTTCAACTAATCAAAACCAGAGGTTCAATCAGGCATATGAATGTGTAATCACCAAACTGACATCTTCCCATGGTCCATCTGATTTTTGTTAGTGTAAGAGAAAGCTCTGCAGTGACCCTCTAGCTGATTGAATGTAAAAGAGAGGAGTATGAAACGTGTTTTGTGAAGCAGAACTTTATGTCAGGTTAAAGCTAGACACATCTCTTCCACACAGTCTAAGCTCGTCAATTGTGCACCTAAAATTTTATGGGAAAGGATACTGTTTGATGCAGTCCACCAGTGGTCCATAACAACAGTCATTCACAGTACACTGCAGACAAATAAGAGAAGTAGTACACTGATGGGCAACTACAAAACCATTACAGTTAAAGAGTATCTTAAAAACAGTAATTACTTTTCCTCAAAAAGGCTATCAGATGCTGTTCAGATTTAATCACAGAAAACAAAAACTGCATGCTTTTATTCACTATAAAAGCAAGCTATTAAAAAGTGAAATGCTCCCTTCACAAATATTGCACTGCCATTTATGGTGCACTCTGACCTCACTGATAGTTTACGATGACAGTAATTAAATGAGGTTTAAAGTCTTTTACTCTGCTAGGCAGATAACAGAATTGCCACAGAAAAAAAAAAAAAAGCAGCAAACCAAACCAAATAAGTGAGATTAATACCTGATAGACTTGATTTGCTAGAATTCCATCTGGAATCTGAGAAGGGTCCCGTAGCATACTATTTATAAGAGTTTTGGAGGCTAGAAAAATAAAAATAAAAGAAGTACAAAAAACCTGTTAGCTCACTTATCTACTTGGTAAAGTTGGAGATACACTTTTTTAATGAAAACATTGATGATATTGATAATTTTGAAAATTATCCACCCAGCAACTACAAATTTACAAAGTCGTAACCACTTACCCATTCTGATACAATTGACTCAAAAGTCTTGATCAACCAAAGGATTTTATTAGCACAAGGTGAAAGCAGGCCCTTATTTACTTAGTTTCACTGGACAGCTTGTGCTTCAGAAACATCATGCAGCTTCTAAGGAAACTGCTTAGTATACAGTAAGTGTAACTCAAAATAACTTTCATACCCTTCTAAAACGTCAGGAAGAAGATAGGTAAAAATTCAAAACAGCCTTTAAAAAGTACTTTAAGGACTTAATTATTCCAATTTATTAGTTTTCAAATGTAAGTATTTACTTATTCAGTGTTGACACATTTTTCTGACTGCATTTAAGAGCTGGGAAAAGGCTTTCTTTTTTTCAAATGCATAAATGTAAGTCAAAAGAAATCAGAAGTTAATAAAGGACTACCTGTAATTTTTTTACTCACTGATATTGATACTACAGTAACATAAAACAGGAGATACCGTTAGTTTATGTTCAAATAAAGTCTTTGCAATCCTTGGCATTGTTTTCTCTCCATGTGCTTAGTCTGGGTAGCTGCAAATACCAGTTAATTACTAACAGTAGTGGAAAGACTTTATTCTAGAAAAATACTATCTAAAAGCATCAAATCTTTGATTTTACAATTTCTTAGATAAAAGTAAACACTGCTGCACAAGCTGCCTCTATCGTGGTAACAACCTCTGATGGAGCTCAGCTGGTGGTGTATTTACATCATTGAATGCTTAAGTGTAGATCATGTTTGAGACTAGCAAGGTTCCCCACTTTGCCAAAGATTTCCTGTGTAACTTCAGAGTAATTCCTTTAACCTGTGTGTGCTTCAGT